>NW_003852626.1:893396-949098 GCF_000181295.1 Otolemur garnettii
TGTGTCCTAATGGTGCACTTCCTCTGTTGTACATCATTATCCCGCTAAAGGAGGTGACCGAGAGTGCAGAACTGTCATGACTCATTTGTTTGCTTAGCCCTAACATCTCTCTCTCTCTGTAACCGCAAAGGCTAGTTGAGTGATTATTTAATTCAAGCAAGTTCATATAAACAACCCCCTTCACATCTGTACATTAAATTTAAAAAAAATGATCTACAGAACAAAATTTAAACTCCCTGATTTGGAACCAGAATTCCCCACTCAGAAACTGTGTGACCTTAGGCAAGTTACTTAACATCTCTGTGCCTCAATTTGCTCTCATTTGTAAATTGGGGGTGATAGTAACACCTTTCTCATAGGGTTGGTGAGGAGAGTAAAGAGATGAAAATGAGTGCCCAGTATACAGTAAGACTCACATAAAAACTACTCTACGGCTCCCTCTATGATCAGATGCTCCCAACACGTTTCAGGCGGTCCCTCCCACTGTTTCTATCTTGAACATTCCCATCTAGACTGGCTTATTCAGTCTTCTTAAATTTCCTCTTTTGTTTTATTACCTTTGTGCTTTCACACAATAGGTAGCAAGTTTTTATTGAGAGCATACTATGGCCCAAGCATTGTGCTTAACGTTGCATACATTAACTTGTTTCAGCATCCCAAGATCTCTGTTCAGATGAAGGTAACTGATACTTGGAGGCAGAAGTGAATTGACCCCAGCTGCAGGGTTAATAAATGGCAGAGTCAATAGTGAAATTCAAGAATGAAAACCTCTGGCACTGTCTTCAAAATCACTGGGAAGTCCTACCTATGCTTTTACCCATTAGACCAGGCGTCCTCAAACTACGGCCCACGGGCCACATGCAGCCCGCCTAGGACATTTATCCAGCCCGCCAGGTGCTTTTGCTACTGCTGCCTGTCCTGCTTAGTGGCCGACTCGTCCCAGGGCCACAGTCCAGCCCTCCAACAGTCTGAGGGACAGTGAACTGGCTCCCTGTTTAAAAATTTTGAGGACCCCTGCATTAGACTGTTCTACCTTCTATAACAGCTTCCCGGTTCTTCTCACCTACTCATGTGCTTTTCAAAACCATCTCAGTCTCAACTCAGTCTCAGAAGTTCCCGGTCCAATCCAGTTCTCAGAACTCTCAGGGCAGTCATGACCTCTGTGGAAGCTCGGACAATCCACTAGTCAAGCCATCGTCTAGTATCCTGGAACAGTAGACCTCTATTTTGTTGAAGTCTGAAAGAATTAATTTTCTTTTTGTTCACGTTTGGCTTATTTCTCCAATTAGATCTGATGCTCTGTAAGGTCAGGGGACGAATCTCATGTTTATGTCCTAAGTAGTACTTGGCACAAAGTAGGTATTCAGTTAAAAAGTGATTATTTGTTTTAACCCTAGGGACAAATAAGTAGGTCAAGCTGACCTTGGCTCCTCACTTTAACAGCTGGTAAGCAGACATAATAAAATTCAGTCTTTCAATCCCTTCCTTGATTATTCAGTTATTACATCAGTCATTTTCTCGTTTTCTCTCTTGGATACTAATGTTTTATTTAGATTGTCTGGCACCATTTTAAAAAGTTTCCCCAAACCCAGCATTGGAAAAATACATTGCAAAATAATAAAATGACTTTTTTTTCTAGGCAAAAAGCAGCACATTATTTGAGATTCATTTACTAGAGATTTGCTTAATTAAAATAAGCTTTAAAATGATTATCTCTATGAACTGGTGTAAGATCCAGGACATATTTTTAAATGAAAA
The DNA here is from genome assembly GCF_000181295.1 of Otolemur garnettii. Classification (NCBI taxonomy): domain Eukaryota; kingdom Metazoa; phylum Chordata; class Mammalia; order Primates; family Galagidae; genus Otolemur; species Otolemur garnettii. Next base: position 895,155 of record NW_003852626.1, read on the forward strand.
AGTTCTGACATTCAAAAGCATGTTAATGTGTCACAGTGATTTTTAAAAGAAAAGAAATAAGCAAAGGTGGGGAAATAAAATCCTTAAAGGAATTCAGCCAGAAATAAATAAAATGTATTATATTTCTAAAGAATAACAACCACGCTGGAGGTGGGTGTGTAAGAGGATTGAGAACTAACCCAGGTGATTTGAGCACAGTCTTTAAACTACAAACCCTTAGGCTCAAGACGAAAAGAACTCCAAGCAAATGTGGCACACTAGTTAGTAGGCGTCTTTCTGCAGTGCCATGGCTTAGCAATTAGGAAAGTACTTTCCACATCTGCTAGAATTGAGTAAAGAAGGTAATATGTGGTGAATAATGGGACCCCAGTTTCTCAATGTCAGAAAAAGAGTTATAAATATGAAAATTTAAAAAAAAATGAATCCTTTGATGTTGGATGAGAATTAGAGGTATGAGTACAAATTCATGGCTTTTAATGCTTATCTATAACTAAGTTGAAGTCTGTATAAAGAAAGATAGAAATATAGGATGTGTGGCTGTACATATGTCTACACACATACGTGTATGTACTCCTGTGCATTTCCTAGTTCTATTTGCTAAGAAGGCTTAGAATCGTTTGCAGAGGAATTTTAGGAAAGTAAAACCACTTGTACGATACTATGATACTGGGAAGCGGGGCATGTGTGGGGGCAGGTGCTATATGGGATCTCTGTACCTTCTTGTTCAATTTTGCTCTGAAACTAAAAGGGGTCTAAAAAATAAAATGTATTGAAAACTCATCATTTGGCATCCACCATAATAATACCTGATACAGTGGCATCATCAATAAGTCCTGGAGCTAGTGAGTAAAACTTCTTTTTCGTAATGGCTTTACCGAGCAATAATTCACATACCATATAATCATATAATTCATCACTTTAAAGTGTATAATTTAGAGGTTTTTAGTATATTCACAAGGTAATGGAACCATAACCATTATTTCCAGAACACTTTTTATTCCCCCAAGGGAAATTCTGTACCCATTAAGCAGTTGCCTCCCATCTCTCCTTCCCCTAAGCCCCTTACAAACCACTAATCCACTTTCTGTCACTGTCACTTTGCCTATTCTGGACATTTTATATAAACGGAATCACACGATGTGTGGTCTTTGGGGTCTGGCTTCTTTCACATAACATGATGTTTTCAAGGTTCATCTCAGTTGTGGTACAAGCTGGGCCATGCATCAGTGTGCATTCCCATTGTGCTGAATGCGATTCCATTGTACTGGTATACCACAGTTGCTTTTTCTGTTCAGCAGGTGATTGATAAACATTTGGATTGTTTTTGCTTTTTGGCTACTGCGATTAGTGCTGCTGTGGACATTTCTGTCCAAGTTCTGATGTAAGCAGATGTTTTCAATTCTCTTGCATATATTCTAAGGAGTGAAATTGCTGGGTCATATGCTCACTGTGTTTTTAAGTTTTCAAGGAACTGCCAAACTGTGTTTCACAGTTTGGAAATCACTGCATCATTTTCTATTCCCATCAGCAATGGGTGAGGATTCTGATTTCTTTACTTTTTCATCAACACTTGTTATTGTGTGTCTTTCTGAGTACAGTCACTCTGATGGATGTGACACGGTACCTCACTGCAGTCTTGATTTTAGGTTTTGATTTGCATTTCCCTGATCACTAATGTTGTTGAGTATCTTCTGATATGCTTATTGGCCATTTGTATATTCTCTTTGAAGAAATACCTATTCATATTCCAATGTTTTAATTGGTTTGTGGATAAGACTTAGGCAAGGAGCAATAGAATTTACATAGTCTCAAAGTATGTCATACAAGATGCTTACTAATTACAAAAAGAAAAATGTTACCTTTCCAGGGAAGAAACCTGGCAGACACCTTAAAAAGTGATCACAGTTAACACGACAAGTAATGGGATGAATCAATGGTACGTACCTCCTGAAATGAGGCACAGACAGGGACACAACATTACTTACATCACTGCTGTGGTATTCCGGCCGATAGGACATCATCTGAGCCTAATCACCAGAAAACTAACAGAGACAAAACTTGTAAGACAAACCTAAATGAAGGACACTTTGCAAAATAACAAACCTATACTATCCAAAAATATCAAGGTCATGAAATTAAAAAGACAGACTGAGAAAATGCTCCAGATTAAAGGAGACTAAGGAGACATAATGGTCAAGTGCACTGCGGGATCCTACGTGTTCTACTGCTGCAAAGGATATGTATTATTAGGACACTCAGCGACAACTGGATACGGTCCTTAGATTAAGGTCTCTAGTCTGCTGATCTGGGTCTGCACATTGTACTTACGTAAAAGAATCTTTGTTTGGATGCAATATACATTCAACTATTTAGGGCTGAGGAGTACCATGTTTGCTACTTATTCTCAAAAAATTCAGGAAGATATGCGTATACATATATATGATGTGAGAGATAGATTGGAGAAAGTAATGTGGTGAAATGTCAACATTGGAATCTGGGTGACAGGTAGATAAGAATTCTTTGCACAATTTTGGCAAATTTTTTGTATTTCAAAAAGTTAAAAGACAAAAGGCTTTAATAGTAGTATAGAGTTGATCCTCCTTGTAATTTACATTAAGAAGTAAAATTGTTTAATTTCAACACACTGATTTAAAGGAACAAAAATTTAAAAGAACTAACATTGTCACTTTATTTTACTTATTTTTACCTTAAAGAAATAGCGAATAACTTGGGCCATTTATTTGGGAGTTCTTCTACACATCCTGGATGGGCTGGTTCCAAGGATAAGCCCCCTAAGAGTCTCCAAGAAGCTGAGTTCAATTTGCTGACCACAGGCTTCACTGACTCACAACCAGTAGCAGCCATCTGGCAAATAGGAGGAACTGGCACAAAGCCCCTAGATATGAATGGACAACTGTATCCAGGCAAATCTAGCACTTACTGGAGAAGTCACTGAAGTGCTAGTTCCATAGAGGCACCGTGGTCACGGCAGCAAAGCGTGTTCAGCTCGGGTCCCACTCTCTGAGCTCATACCAACCTGGCGACAGAGGAGGCGGCAGTAACCTACTGTGTTTTGCTGTGTATAATATGCACTTACTGCCCAAATTTTGAGGGATGAATAAGGATGCATATCCTTCTTTTTGTTGTTATTGGAACAAAAAATTTCTTATACTTTATATCTGCTCTTGTGTTTTATAATTATTTGTTACATAAAATGGTTTGTACCAAAATACGTTTAAAAATAAATGCTCAAATTCCATTACCATACACAGAACACATACCAAAATATGAACAAATAAAATTTTCAATAAAAAAATTTAAACACAAATTTTTGCCCTGAAAATCTGGATCAAAACCACAGATGCACATTATACACGTCAAAATACAGCAGCTTTGCACTGGAAAATTCTAAAAGTCATATGTTATCCTCCAAATATAGGAATACACGATAGCAGTGCAAGACCCAAAGGAAATTAGTTTCATTTGACTACTTCCCGGTTCTCATTCCCAGCACACCAAGGAACTCCAGGCGAATTCTGCCACTCCTCTGTGTCACTCACAGCACCTCCCAGTGATTTACTCTAAAGAAATCGTCATGTTTTATCATGTTTATTTGGCTACCTTTCAGAGGGAAGGCTTTAATAAAGCTCAGCGGGCAGGATTATGACCAGCTTTGAAGGCACAATCGCAAAAGATCAAACTATTTTTACTTGATTTTCACACTGCATGCAGTGGTTGCCCTTCAATTTTATTTAGTCCGGTTTTCACGCAGGTCTTTGAGCAGCAAAATATTCTTGCTGTACTATTATATTCAATAAAGCAAACATGAAACAGTATTTACATCAGGGCATAAATGAATAATAGCATCATTTCAATATATTACTACAGACAACTCTCTTTTTACTATGGCAAATGACAACAATCCCTTTATTTCTCAAAATGTGTAGCTGTGATATACATGCTGCTGATAAAAGCCTGTTATTCACTGAACTAAATTGTGTTTGGCCTTGCATTGAACTCAGAGAAAATTGTGCATGTGCATCTCAGGTAAAATTTACCTCCATATAGATGCATGCACTATTCCAACGTTATTTACAGCCAAAATATATTGAATGCAATCTGGTAACAAATGTGGAAGCTACATTCAGCCATTCCAGCCACCAATTACAGACATACTTGGGATTTCAGTCTAGCATATGGAAACTAACAATCGTGCTTAATTATCACAACAACAACATTTTTATTTAAAATTACTACTTGGTTGTGTCTGCTGCTACATCACTCTAAGGGTGCATTTCTGATCATGGACATATTTTCCCTAAATTTACAAGAACCCTGATGTCTGATGCTTCAAGACAGCTTAGCTACTGTGCTAACAGGCATGGTTCAAGTGTAGCCTAGAAACAAAATCTGCAGCGCCTCTGGAAAAAGGCATCCTTTCTAGCAGCACCCTCTGGAATCCCTCTCGATGGAAAACCTTTTGATTTTTAATTAATTAGCGTGATAGCAGTGATTCTTTGTGGGGAGGTACCTTTCTGAAATATTCCCCTCGCACACTTCTTTATTTCCCGTAATTGATGTGCATCCTAAAGTGAGAGATTTGAAAACAATTTAATTTGTTAAATCCATGTTTCACAGTCCATGTTCAAGCATCTTTGTCCTGAAGAACGCTAGGTAGGTAATAAATAGGATAACTCTAAGTGTCCCGGGAGGTACATTTCTACCAAACAGAACACATGTATAGGTTGCAAAAATAATGCCAAATAAGAATCTGAAATGGCTTGCTGATCTTTACGTAGTTCAGTAGGGAACCAACATTGACAAGAACACTTCTTTGGCACCTATTCTGTGCTGAACACTGCAGGAATGGCTGGGGACAGAAATAAATAACATAGAATCTTTGTCCTCAACAACCTTGAAGTTTTGCAGCAGTGGGGACAAACATGAAAGCAGATCCCTTGCTAGTGCCATAGCATGGTTACACGGGGCATTCGCTTCAGTCTGGGAGGAGCAGGTACCACAAAAGGGGAAGAGATTACTCTGAAGTGGAGTCCTTAAAAGAATAGGCCGGCGGGGAAAAAGGGGGATACTGGGAAGCTATCAAAAATGACAGCCTGGCCCTCAAGACACAACCAAGGGGAATGTGAAAGAGACAGCCAAAGAGACAAAGCAGAGGCATTTGGGAGTAAGTCAACGAGCCCTTGCAAGCAGGTAAACTTCAGAAGTACAGGACTCCAAATTTCCAAGACCTAAAAGCACAAGCAAAATGATATAAGAAAGGGCACCTCCAATTGGAGGTATCTAAGATTTTGTGACTGACTACATTCATGGAAAAATTAAATGCCAAGAGCCAAAGTGAGTGTGACACATGACCAAATCAAAGCGACAAGATAATGCTCTGACTGATCGAATGGAGAACGAATCTCAGCCTTTTGCTGAAGCATCAGTCCAGCATTTGCCTGGTAATTCTAAAAAGAATCACAGAGGAGCTGCAACTTATCAACAGATGGATGGAAGCTGGGCCAGCAATGCAGTCAGAATCCTAATGAAAGGACAGGCAGAGCCTCGGAGGTGACAAGTAGGTGGGACCTAGTGCAAGGGAGACACAGAGCCTTGTTGTAAAGGCATTTGGGGGAGAAAAGATGAAACCATGAGTGTATTTACCATAAAGAAAGGATCAATGTAAGAGAAGAGGAAAATCTGGGCTCTGAGGAGGATCCTCATTATTCCGAGGCATTTGGAAACAGGAAGTGCAGGACAAGATAGTGGAAACATCGATGGGCTTCCATGAGATGGCATGTTTTGTGTGAGAAAGTCAATTTAAATAGTAAGCAGAAAAGTACAAGTCCTAATTAAAAGAGCTCTTTGCTCTTCTTCTTCCTCCTTTTTACTCTTCCATTATTTGTTAATGTTATTGCTAATCATTTCCTTCATCCGTCCTGGAAAGCGGAGGCTTGGGAGTCTTAGACACTGCAGTTGTTTGTGGAATAAACCTGAGCAAATAACAGCATAACATGGTTTATGAAACCAGAGGGTTTACACTCTATAAATAACTTCCACTTATTCTTATTCTTCACACGTACACTATTACTGAAGACTGGATGATAGCTTTTTGCTATTGCCAGGTTGACTTCTTACACACACACACACACATCCAAGGTAATGACGATATTGATTCTAAGAGACATTTTTTAAGACAAATAAAAGAGCCATACAACTGGTCTAACAGAACAGGTCTAGAAACTCAGTGGTAATACTTTATTTTTTTTTCATGAATAGCAATTGTCTAATGTACTTGCAAATCCTACATTCTAATATCATCAGAGGTTTGGGGCAGCATTAGAAGAGGATGTGATACCTCAGAGACACTCAAGACAGCGGAGTGGTCTATGCTATTTTGTTGTAAATTAAGTTCCACATTTTCTCTTTAATAAAAAAGTAATAACCTGTGACTGAACAGTGATAGATAAAGTATGAAAACAGAGGCTTGCATGTGAAAACATTTCAATTAAACAGAGGATTCAAATACAGAGCAAAGAGAAGCAATTTAGCAATTCAAACGAAAAATAATTTTATTATGAAGGATAGATTAGTTTCTCTCTCTCTCTCATGCACACACACGCATACACACACACAACAAATTCATACTCATTTCACTAAGCCAGATGAATTGGGAAAAATGCTTTTCTTGTCTTTGCTAGACAGCCACTTCTTTTGGTTAAATATAATATTCAAAATGTGCCTAATTCTTATAATCCGAATATGTGACACTGCTTGGGTTTCCATGACTACTGCTCTGGAAACCATATTAATTATTCAAGAGGTCCATGCCATTCTCCTTACATGCCCTAAGGAATGCTGGGAAATGCAACATGCCATTAGAAAGGGAATAGCTGTTAAACAGACTGCATGACCAAATCTAAACAGGAAAGTTCTTCCCTTGAAGTACTGACATCGTTCAGATAGCATTAAGCAGTATTATTTAAACTCCTTGAAACAAAATGAGACGAGGGAATGAAAGAGTTTTGCTTCACGTTTAGTACCTTAACAATCTTCGTAAAACCAGATAATTGTCACTTCTGCTCACTCCTCTGATAAGATCTTATTTAAAACCAAGTTGGCTGCCTTGCACTGAACAGTGCTCTTCTATGAAACTTTCTCCCAAAGGCTGCCATTTTGACATTACAGAACTTATAGTAAATGGGATAATCCAGTTACTAAGACAAACTGTGACTGGGCATCTGGGTGCCATATCTGCCAATGCTTGAATGCAACAATGACTGTAATAAGTGTAGCTTATGCTCTTGCCTTCATCATAAAAAGCATCATCAAGGCAGAAGCAAGGAGGTCTGTCTGTGTTCAGGCAACACACACTCTGCTACTGCTTCACTCTCACAGCTAAACTGAACTGTGCCAATCCTGCAGGAGAGCAATGAGGGGCATAATCACCCAGTAAGTCGAAAACTGAGGAGAGGAAAGCTAGCAGCTACACGGTAAACGCTCTGAGGCTCCCTCAGGGTCAGAGACACTTAGGACACTTCCATTTATTTTTGTTTGCATTTATTACATGGATCATAATAATACATTATTTAGCATATTACTCTGCTTCATTATATAATTTATCATTACTTACATTTACAATGACTTGCACTTATTAGCAAAAGAAACTGATTTTCAAAAAGATAGTTATTGTAACAAGTCACAAGTTAAAGTTTCTAAGTTCAGGCTCGGCACCCGTAGCTCAGTGGGTAGGGCACCCACCATGTACACTGAGGCTGGTGGGTTTGAGCCCAGCCTGGGCCAGCTAAAACAACAATGACAACTGCGATCAAAGAATAGCTGGGTGTTGTGGTGGGTGCCTGTAGTCCCAGCTACTCGGGAGGTTGAGGCAAGAGAATTGCTTGAGCCCAAGAGTTTGAGGTTGCTATGAGCTGTGATGATGCTATGGCACTCTACTGAGGGTGACAGCTTGAGACTGTCTCAAAAAAAAAAAAAAAAACTTTCTAAGTTCAAATTTCAAGGTCTCTAAATTTGGGACATGTAAAGAAATTTATACCACTATTGGGTTTCATTAATATTGAATACTTGTCATACACAAGGAATAGAATAGAAAACAAAAAAACAGGTAAATTTTCCAAAAGCAAAGGATATAGAGAATTCAGGCTGATTTGAATACACTGAATTCTGTACAGCATAATCTTGCAATCAAATTTCAAAATAATGTGATCAAAAATTATACCCTGTGGAAATGCAATCACCTACCACAAATGATAAAGAAATAAAATCAAGTGATATGTAACAATTATGTAAACTATAATGAACAGTCTACTTGCTAATTAAAAGGAAAATCATGTATTATAATTACTATTCAATATTTAGTAATATAATTTCTCTATAGTTCCCTTATAATCCTTTTCATTAATTAGATGCTGATAGAAAAACAAGTGAAAACAGTGATAAATGCTCATGCCACAAATAAACAACATTTATTATTAATTATTGTTTCCATCAACCAATTACTACTCAAATTGTAAGAAAGCTAATTACAGAAGGAAAGCCAACTTGCGAAATCTATTTAGTGATATTTTAATTTAATTCAACCACTATCTACTGAACCTGCTAGGCATTGGCAAAATACTCAGTGCTGTGTGGTACAAAAGAAGCATGCCTCTCATTAACTGAGGTCCTCTCATGTTCTAGGCGGAGTGCTCAGTGACCACTGAGACACACAGACACACACCACTCCCCTAGCACTGTGTCTATATTCATGAATTTGCACAATATCCCAATGGAGACAGGTAATGATATTTTGTGCACAGACTTCTCAGAACCTCAGTGTCACCATCCCTAAAATGGAAACAATACTGTGTGTTTCTTCCTGAGGATTAAATAAGAAGAAAAGCAAAAGCCACAGTCCAGTACCCAGTGAATAGTACCTGCTATTACTGGGTATTAATAGCAGGTAGATAAAGACTAAGGCCAAAGCTGGTGTTCAGTCATCTTTATGAATCACAGGGAAGAGAAGCACCATAAATTCAGCCCATCACCCCCTGCCCTGAGACATAAAGTCACATCTCCTTCCTGAACAATTTGACCCAAACAAGAATAAATAAGTTGTTGTGCTACAAAATGAATCCGTGTGATCCTATTATTAAGAGAAATTTCCAGGTCACTAACTGGGATTAAAGCAACCAGCCCCAGAGCTGTGGTTATGTCTCAGTTTGTTGTGCTGCCGCCTACAAGAGGCTGTGAATTATGATTCACATGAAGGATCCACTAACTCTAGCTTTGTCAACACCAATTCGTAGAGGGCTATTCAATCAGATTCTATCACAAAGTCCCACAACCTCCCCTTTGTCACCAGGGCAGAAGGCCAGAAGTCATCTACATATCAGATAATCTTAGTTGGGTGAATACTGACTATATACTGTTGAGAATGAATGAGGTGCTGCAGATGACTGAATATTTTCATGAAGCATCAGTATATTACAGACGAGGGTTGCCAATTTTCAGGACTCAGAGGGTAATGAAATTCAGTTGTTACTAAATCCTTACTCAACACTGTGTATTCTTTCTTTGGATCATTCATATCATCATAAACCCTGATGCTGCTGTGGGAAATATAGATTGGACTAGATCTCTACTATTCCTCTGATGTAACCTCTATATGTATTCTCTTAAAAGACTGGCAGCTTATCTTTGGGTTCTCCTTATCAAGGCAGATACACGATGCTGAGGGTGAAGAAATACAGCCCTTGGTTTTTTAGTTTAGTCTCAGAAGTTTGCCACATATTTTTAGTTTTACTTGTCAGCTCCAAACATGACAATATGAATTTTATTGTGAAATTATGATTTTTCTTTCCCCTCAAATACACAAAACATTCTGTTTGCTCCATGTTTTAGTTTCACTTAGAGGATAACATTTCACATCTCTATGTCATTTAACCCCAGCTTGTTTCCAAGACTGCAAAAAAACACTAAAGTTGCCCATGATGTGGCAATAACAGAGAGGTTAACCTTAAATGTCTGCGGTTGGCTTTTAAAGGTTGTTCACATCAAAGTTAACCTTCCTCCCACATGCTTTGTCTTAAAATGCAATCTCAAATAACCCTGATATTCAATGCAGATTCTAATTTTAATGCCTTTTCCATCTGATTCTTGGGAAGAAAAATGTGTTTTTATCACCATTTTAAAGAGCACCATGTTAATATCAACGACTGCATTTCACAGACACACACAATGTCAAGAAACTGCAAGTTGCCTTGGAGGTTCAAGTTCCTATCCATTTGAAACAGCACGTCCCCCAGGCTTTTAGCCAACCCCAGCCGCTCACTTCTCTCACTGCTCATCTCCTGTATCTCCCTTGCTCCCCCTCTAGTGGAGGTGCTGGGTATCAGGGTCGCAGAGGCCTGAAGGAATACATGGCTGACCCTCCAACTGGAAAGCCAGCAAACCACTGAGTGTTGACTCTTGCTGCTGGCTGGCCCACACTGAAACCTTTCTTTGTATCTTTTTCCAGGAGTTGGATGATTCTTACAAAACTAGAGTGATTAATGTGTTCCAACATAATTTCCTTTAACAATTTCCTGCTATTTATTATCACCATGTAGCAGCAATGCTAAATGCCAGTGATGAAATACTCCTCCCTGAAAAAAAAAAAAAAAAAGAACTTTTCTAGGTCTAAGTTGTAAACATTAGATCCGTAATAGTTGCTGTTTCAATGAATCATCAGTCAACGTTAAAGCTAGTGAGTGAAAAGTTTTTTTACTAATAATTTTACAGAGATATAATTCATATATAATACAATATACGATTCAGTGAATAATTCAGTGGTCCTTGTGAATTCAGAAATGTGCGATTGATACCACTAATTTCAGAATATTTTTATCTTTCGAAAAGAAACCTCGTACTTATTTGCACTCACACTCTATTCTGACCCTCTGTAGTACTTGGAAACCACTCTGTGGATTGACCTACTCTGGATATTTTATATCAATTATCATATATTATGTAGCCTTTCTGAGTCTGGTTTTTTCACTGAGCATAACGTTTTAGAAGTTATAGAAAAAGCTGTAACATATCACTACTGCATTGTTCGTTGTGGCCGAACAATATTCTACTGTACGTTAGACCACATTTGTTTTGTCTGTTCATCAGTGGATGGACATTTGAGTTATTCCCACCTTTCGGCTATTATGAATAATGTTGCTGTGAACACTTCAGTACAAGTTTTTGTGTGCACATATGTCTTTAATACTCTTGGATATATGCTTAGAGTAGAACTGCTGACTCACGTGAAGGCTTGGTTTAACTTTCTAAGGAACGCCCCCAAATAGTTCTCCACAGTGGCTCCATCATTTTACATTTCCACAGTACCCAATTTCTCTACATCCTCACCAACACTTGTTATTATGTGTTGTTTTGTTATTTTTTTTGAGAAGAATCATCCCAGTGGGTGTGAAGTGGTATCTTATTAGGGTCTTTCTTTGCATCCCCTGATGACTAAGATGTTCAGTGTACCATCTTTTCATATAATCTCTTAAGAAATGTCTATTCAGATGCTTTGCCTATTTTTAATTGGATTATTTCTGATAATTGAGTTGTAGAAATTGTTTATTCTGGATGTTAGTACCTTATCATATATATATATATATAAAATTTTCTTTCTTTTATTTTTTTTTGAGACAGAGTCTCACTTTGTCACTCTAGGTAGAGTGCCATGGGATCACAAGACAAAGCAACCTCAAACTCTTAGACTTACATGATTCTCTTGCCTCAGTCTCCCAAGTAGCTGGGACTACAGGCACCTACCACAACACCCAGCTATTTTTAGAGACGAGGTCTCGCTCTAGCTCAGGGTGAGCTCAGGCAATCCACCCACCTCAGCCTCCCAGAGTGCTAGGATTAGAGGCATGAGCTACCATGCCTGGTCACGATATACACAATTTTCAAATATTTCCCCATTATGTGGAATATCTTTTCCCTTAGTTGATGATATCCTTTAAAGGTCCTTAGCAATATCTAATCAAAATAGTTCCTAATGCCTCAGGCTGAATAATCTCTTTTTTCCATAATTTCTTGAAAGTGCTCCCTATATGTAGATGAACCCAGAGATACTATTCCTCCTGTCACAGGCCTTCTGACCCTGTGCTGATCTTTAGTTAGACTGCACCACAAATACTTATCAAGTGCTCATCTGTCCTTAGGACAATGAACTTCTTGAAATGTCTCAGAAAGCTTTTAGTAGTTCTAAAATAATGGTACTATCTTGTGAGTGCCTGCTTTTGAGCCAGTGAACTTAGTGTTTCATTTTTAGAAATGGAGGATTTGGGTTAGCAGCTTCTCCCATAGGGAGACAGTTTAGCTGCAAGACTTTTAGAATTCCTCTCTTTAATCAATACTATCTTTCACTTTACACCCCAAGACAGCTTTCCCATCTGTTTTCTTACTGAAAATCTGCCCAAAAGCTTATATTTTCTTGATATCTTTCAGATACAGTAAAATTTGCTAACCTAGTCCAACTGTAGTAAGTAGGGTTTGGGGGACAATGTAGAGGGCAGTCCAGACTAAACTAGTGACAACTCCAAGTTCCAGAATATATGGAAAGTAATGCTGCAACTAATCAGGTATAGTAGTTATAGGCAGGCGGGAAGAAGAGTCCATCTTTTTTTTTTTTTTTATTGTTGGGGATTCATTGAGGGTACATAGAAGCAGCTTACATTAATTGCTTTTGTTAGATAAGGACCCTCTTATATTTGTGTCCCGACCCCAAAAGGTGTACCACATCCCTTGACCCACCCCCTTCCTCTACCTCCTTCCCTTGCTCAGCGCTTCCCATCCCCCAACCCCCATTGTGTACTAGGACATTAATTGACCTCATATCAGAATTGAGTCCATCTTTAAGAATCCCCGGAAACATGGCTTTAAGCCAAGCAGTCTAATAGTGGGACCTGGATAACTAAATACAATTAAGTAGTGTATAGTCTTTCCCAGACAGCAGCTTCTAAGAATGGAGTTCTTTTTCTTAAGCTAAAGCTTCATTTGGACCATAAGTATCAGAGGTACAGCTTAAAATAACAAACTTTGGGATGAAAATGTACAAATTGAGTTGTATTCGCCCACCCCCCAAAATTGTGTTGAAATATTAATCTTTAGTATCTCAGAATGTGACCTTATTTGAAAATAAGATCTTATAGAGGTGATCAAGTTAAGATAAGGGCTTTAGGATGAGCCCTAATCTATTATGACTGGTGTCATTATAGAAAAGGGACAGCAGGACACAGAAAAAGGCACACACAGAGAGAAGATAGGAGGAGAACACAGGAAAGAAGACAGCCACATACGAGCAAAGACTTGAAGTGATGGAGAGATAATACCCAGATACATGAGGTTACCAGAAGCTAAAAGAGAGGCACGAAGTACACCTTTCCTGGCACCTTCAGAGGAAGCACAGCGCTCTCAGCACTGTGATTTCCAGTGTATAGCCTCCAGAAATGTGTGACAATAAACTTCTATTGTTCTAAGTCACAACAAGTTAGGGTCTCTTGTTTTGGCAGCTCTCGGGAAGCTGATACACAGCTCCAGGTACTATGCAAAGGGAGCACGTCCTGTATTTCGAGTAGAAGGTTGGCATGTTTCACACTGGCCCTTCCAGCCACATCTGCATGTGCACATTATCAGCATTATAAGAAGCATCATCTTAGAAATGAAAAGGAATAATACTCAGTATGCAGCCCACATTTATTCTCTAAAGACCCATATTTCTCTTTTACTAAGTGTTATAAGACTTCAACTCTTGGTCTAGCTATGCGTGTGGTCTTGTAATAAAAAAGGAATAATGATTGTTTGGGTCAAATTGATGAGCTTGTGAGCTAAATAAGCCAAGAAATCACTGAAGAAATTACAATTTCTTTCTTTCCTTGACTCATTCTTTATAAATAATGAAGATGTCCTATTAAGCTGATATGAAATTTCATCATAAGCATAGTGAAGTTCTGTAACCATGTAGATGTTGTGGTGCTGTGTGGTTAGTAGTTCAAAGCAGGCTCAATAATGATGACAATTACTGGAGATTGCAGATCAATACAAACATATGCTGGGCACTTTGGGGTGGTAGAAATTGTATAATAGATAATGTGCATCATGAGCCTGTCAAAACTACATCCAAGACTCATGGGATCAGTTAAGGTAGCCGGTCTATAAGAGATCTTGGATACGAGCATATACCAATCAAGACAGTGAAACGGAGACAAGGGTTCTTTCCATTTTATCAGTCATCCCTTTTTCAATTCACATGTTTTCTAATATCACACATATGGAAGAAAGAGATTCACTGAAACTAATGTATTGAGACTTGTTTGGTAAGCTTTACACTTTTATTTAGTAATATTTTCATTTATTCCTCCAAAAATACTGACTGATCCCCCTACAATTTGTTAGGCCCTGTGTGAGGCAACCAAGATTCATGCATGCATAGAAAGAACTTCTAAATACTAATGTCGCTGGGGCCGAAACAACGATGTCAGCCCCAGAGGTCAAACACACACACAGTTCTCCTCAGAAACCCAGAAAAGCTTTGAGTCAGTCATAGGAAATCACCAGTTCTCTTTATCTTAAGTTAATAGAAGGACTTGATAGATTTTGCACACTAAATTTACTCACAGGGGGAGGGGGGAGACATTGAAATAAAATGTATCCAGAAAACATAGGATCGTTCTCATTCCATGTATGATTCTCACTTGGGGAAGTATGTTTACTTTTCTGCCAAAGTATATTGTATATTTTAGCAAAACTTCAGTCCTCATTTAACAGCAGAGAGACAACAAATGAAACCTTGGTAAAAGAGAAATGCAAAGTACTGATACGGTTTGCACTTAGGGAAAATGGAGAGGAACATGATTCACGTTGTGCATCTCCTACATGCAGAGTTTCCTAGAGTTTCCTTACATAAAGAAACCCTATATACAGCAACCCTATGAGACAGCCATCCTCTTCCACATGCTCCTCTTTTTCCTCCTCCTCCTCCTCCTCCCATAATCATCATTGTTATTACTATCGGTCTGCAGATAAGAAAACCGAAATCAGAGAGGAGCACTGACCACCTGAGGTCACACAGCCAGTAAGGGGCTACTTGACATCCTCCCACATCACACAGTAGTGCCTGGAAGAACAGGTTCAAGGAAATCATGCCCCTTTTCACACCTGCTTGCTAAATGTAGCCACGAACACTTGACCCAGCATCTTATTAATGGCACTTTCTAATGGTTATAATCTATGGACTATGAAATATGTTCCTTTTATTTCATAATCCACTCCCCTCATGTTTTGTATGTTCCTGTGATATATTTTAGATCTGAGGAAGTTTATATTTCAAAATGATTCATTCTGCTCTGCCAACTTCAAGGCAAGACCACAATAAACGTTCTCTTGTTGATCAAGAGTGTGTGTTTGTGAACAGAAAAGAAACACCATCTAAATTTGCATCATGGTTTGGACCACCACCAACTAATACACTGACATGCCAATATACTGGATTGTTTACAGACACAGTAAATGTCAAGCAAAGGGAAAACTCTTTTGTCAGTTACTAGATATTCCTCTTACCTTCTGGGACATGTCAGACTGAAGGAAAACATGCCTGCTTCTTCTTGTCATTACATTTGACCTAAACTTCATTTAAAAGACTAGAGAAATCATTGAAAGCTCTAGTATTGATCAGGCTTTAGAAAAGTATTTGCCTTGGAATTTGATTGTAAATCTTGCCCAACATTCACTTGTCAAGAATGTAACAGCTTCCAAAATTAAACTACAAAAAGAGACATTTAATTCGAATTTCATTAAAAAAAGATTTTATGGGAGCAGACAAATTAGAAGAGCAAGAAAATGTCATAGTATCCAATGGTTCAAACGCTTGCTTTCAACAGTTTATCGGTGATCTGCTCAGGACACAACCAGGACATTACTGCTCACTGGTGAAGAGCTCATTTAAAGGCCTGTTGACATCTGATATTAGAGCTTTCCTTATGTTTACCTTTTTCTTCCCCTTTCCACAGGAGATTGCTGTTAAGAGCCTTTTTGGCTCTATGACGCTGAGTGACTGTGGATTGCAGCCTCACTCAGCCCATGAGGAACCAGCAATTTCCAGGAAGATGTTCCCCACTCCCAGTGAGATCAAAGGGACACAGACAGAGGCACTCCCCCAGCTAGTGGGTCTTTGACTCCAGCCCTCCAGTACACCGGAGACTGCTGAGCTGGCCTTACTAGCATGTACACTTGAAAGAACACCTCACTCCTCCTGATCGCTACTGGTTTCTATAGAAACAAGAAAAAATCTGTTCTTTTGCTAAAATTCTCCCCTAAAGCTTTTTCTAGCACTGTATAAAACATTTATTTTTTGCTATCACAGTCCTCCATTTATAGCATCATTTAACCAATCAAAGAACAATGGGCTGAGTAAAGATGAGTGGGAGCTTCTTTTTAAGAAACCCAATCCTATATGCATGATATGTGTGAAGTGGCTGTGGTCAGCTCATCTCTCCTGGGTCACTTTAGGACTCAAGACTCAAGTATTGTAGTGTAAATCCTTGAAACAGTGGCATATCTGAGTTAAAAGGGGTCAACAAGGTATTTACTCAACCATGAGCTGACTTTTTCACTTCGGGATCCTTCAGCAGTTATAGCATTTAAATGAACTATCTCACTGGTGTCACCATAAATTATCCTTGAAGACTCCAGAGACCTTGACCACAGGAACTCAACTCCTGGCCTTGATGCCTGTGTGGCTTTACTTTAAGATAACAGCTGGGTTTCCTCGGTTCATTATTTTGTGCCCTTCCCCAGGGACCAAATTTGTTCATGACTTGCTAATGCTAGTAACTATTGTATCTGTCCTCTTGTAATCACCAAGCAAACAGACTTGCTCTTCATCACATAAACCCCCCAGAGGTGTTAGGTCACGGAAGAGGTACTGAACTAGGGATGTGCTTAAAAATTAAGAGTGTGAATCACTATAGCATAAAGCAAGACTAAATTTGCTGCAAGGTTACACATGTCTGGTCTTCTAATAAATTCCATTCATTTATTTTTCCATCAATAAATATTTATTGACCGCCTACTATTTTCAAGCCACAGGATTGAGCTCTGTAGGTAAGTTAGGGTGCTGCACAATATAGACACAGTATCTGTCCACCTGGAGTTCACAGTACGGCATGGGAGACAGGCATTACATACATAATCACATAAGGAAGTAACAAACTATAATACAGGAATAAGAAATTCTATGAAGCCAAAAATAAAACCCTTCAAGTGTCTGGTAAGGAGTCTAACCTTATCAGAGACACCATACTGATTTGCTGGTACTCACTTACAAAATAGAGTTCAACTTAAGGTGAAATTAACGAGAAATGTATGCATGTCTTGCAAGAACACAGAACTGTCACAGATCTTGGGAAGTGACGAGCTCACTTTAGTTTTCTTTCTCTGGAGATGGCTAAGAAGGGGGATTTTGTAGACACCTTAGTGGTTCATCTCATTTTTTAATGCCTTATAAGTCTGGTGAAGTTCTCCTTAACTCCCAAGGTATGGGGTCCTCAAACTTTTTAAACCGGGGGTCAGTTCACTGTCCCTCAGACCTCTGGAGGGCCGGACTGCAGACCCAGGGACCAGTCAGCTGCTAAGCAGAACAGGCAGCGGTAGCAAAAACACCAAGCAGGCCAGATAAATGTCCTTGGCGGGTCGCATGTGGCCCGCGGGCTGTACGTTGAGGACCCCTGAAGGATAGCACCATAAAGTAACTCAAGCATAAGGTGGTCTTCAGAGGAACACAGGGGCATGCAACTGTCACTGAAATGCTGCATCTCATTGCTCTGAATCAAATAGACAATCAGTGTGTAAGGACTGAGTCTCTACACCCACTGAGGATACATATGTAATAAAACAAATAGACCCTTGGCATTCATGACCTTCCAATTTTGAAGCTCAAGCAACCATTTTCATACTTTAATTTCTTTTCTATTTTTCTGAATCTGGACTTCTGTTAAAAAATAAGCATCTGGTTAAACTGGAGACATCTGGAAACATAGGCAAAGAGTACAAGCTTGGAAGTGAGACACAGCTGGAATTGAACCCTGACTGGGCCACATATGAGCTGATCAACTGGGACAAAAGAGATACTATTTCTGAGTCTTGGTTTTCTCAATTGTGACATGGGGATAATGATAACTCATGGTGTCAGCACAAGTATTAAATGAGATAAGACACAGAAACTATTTTTTTATTGAATCATAGCTGTGTACATTAATGCAGTCATGGGGTACAGTGTGCCGTTTTTATGTACAATTTGAAATATTTTCATAAAACTGGTTAACATAGTGTAGTGCTTGGCAGATAGTTAACATCAAGGAAATCAAAGGAACTGAGGATATGCACGCACATCTGACACTGTGCTTCTCCTTACGCACACTTCTGACTATACACGCAGGTTTCTATAGACTTGCAACCTACATCCCTAATGTATATAGACAGATGCACTTTACACATCTATACTTACACAGCCTCATTTTTTATCACCTTTGTATTGAACTTTGAACATAACACGTAGGAATAGAGATATACTTATGAGCTGAAAACCATGGATTCTGCGTTAAGATACTATCTTCAAAGACATGTTAACTGGGTTAACATTTCTACTTGTATTTTTCCAGAAACTTTGGATCCATTTTTTTTCTGTTGATTATGGTCAATTTCAATGTAAAAAAAAAAAAAACTAACTGTAATCAAATGATGCTCTTAGGACCATAAACCTCTGAGCAAGCTTATGGATTACTACATTATATTTGTACCCCCAAGGTTTGTTAACACCTTAGGATGAAAAAAGATAATAAGTATGAGATTTATTTTTATCATTATTAACTTAAAATGAGAAAAGCTAAAGATAGTAAGAACCTAGCAGCTAAAATGATCATATTTAAATGACTATGTATTTAAAACTCTTATGGCTAATGACCTTAAAATTTTTCCTGCTCTGTTTCTTTTGAAGAAAAACCCAATCAAATCTAATAAAAACATTCGGAAATTCTTGCTGCTGATGCCTTTGGGAGAATATGGAATACAGTCTTGAAAGATGTCAGTTTTAATACCTAAGGGGAAAAATTAAGTACAGAAGAGACAGAATTTGTTCTCATCATAAATATATTAGGAAACTAGAGATAGATTACATAATATTCCTCCTAGCACAGCAATACGTTCAACTATTCAGCTATGCACTATGGCCTGATCTTAGGCTGGAGTCACAAAACCAAGCACTGCCAGCTTTCTGGGTTAAGACTAGTGGTCTTGTCATTCGCATAATTGCCCCTTCTCAGGCCCATGATTCCACTGCTAACAAGCATCATGCTCTTTCCTTTTATTTTCAATTTCATATAATGTGGCAGAGCATGCAGTAGAGTTTGACCGCCGTGAAGAGCAAAGATCAGCCAATGCTACATATACTCCTTCTGATGCAGGGGAAGAGGATGAAAAATTAAAAAAAAGGATGAGGACCATGATATTATTGCAATTCTACTCTAGCATTCAATCAGTCTCTATTGAGCATTACTGTTTGCGATGCGCCATCCAGAAACTGTGGAAGAAACCGTGTAGTTGTAGGAGGCAGCCATAAGACATGAATGTAATACAAAGCAGAGGAAACATGGAGAACAGTGTAAGTTCAGCCTGGGGAAGGCTGCTTAGAGGGGGTTGCATCTGAGCTGGGCATTCAAGGAAAATTAGCCTACTGTGAGTAGAGGAGGTGAGGGAGATGTCTTTCTGACCGCCGAAAGACCAAGTAGCACGCTGAGTAATAGTGATGCTTCTCCCCCCTCTAATCAAGGAGGAAGTACCCAAAGCTTTGGAGGAAAGTAGTTTTTTTTCCAGACAGCTCATTGCTTCTATTGCCTCAAATGAACAAGGCAGCTCCCATATAATTACATGGGCATTTTGGCCTTCCCTTTGTTAATAATTTCTTTATTACTTACTGAATATAGCCTAATGATAGTATATTTGTCATTCTAACTGTCTTAGACATGAATGAAATATGTATTTAAAATGTATCTGGGAATGAATTCAAATGATCCACCGAGTTGAAATCTAGTCCTAAACACTGTGATGTTGCCAGACTGTTAGGTAAGTGGCACTATAGATTTATGGAATCTTTCCACAGTGAGGAAAAAAAAGGATTTACAGCATATTTGTTGTTTTGTTCTGTCAGATTTTTCTCTTCAGGGTTTATCAAAGTCTTTCCCCTCCCAATCGGCAGAGATGCTCTTATTTTATTTTTTTTTTCATATTCCCTTTGTTGTCATCATAAGCTTTGGGGAAAAAAGGGAGGCAAGATCTGGAGAGAGTGGGTTGTTTTTCTCTTTTTCCTTTTGATGAGCATTTACAAACACCTGGCATGTGCCAGACACTGACGCTGACACCAGAAGCACCAGGAAAAATAATATAGAGCACCCTGTCTACCTTCGGGTAGGTCACAGTCTCAGGGAACAAGCCAGTGTGAAATTCAGTCCCCAAATGTTAGATGAGTGTGTGGAATCGCGAGTAAAGTCTACCATTGGTTTGAATGCCACAGTTCTATTTTATTTTGCTGTTGTCTCACCAAAGATAAAACTGCCTTGGCAAAAGTGAGTCCATTGTTTTGAGCAAATTATCTCAATGAACTGTCTAGTTAGATAAACATAAAGCTCAGTAAATGGCTCACTGTTCTTCTGATCATTTAATACAAAAATTAAGAAAGCATGCTTGAGTCCTCTCTCGCTCCTAATCTCTCCACGGTGTGTGCACATGTGCTCATAAACACCCTCCGCCACACACACACACACATAGGAGCACGTACAGGCACACGTGGGATCTATCATCAACTTCTACCCACTCCACCTTCAACCTGTCTCTCCCAGCAAGGCCCCCACCCTACTCCCCACCCCTGCAATAACAGCCTCTGGCTGGCCTTCTTCTTTGCCTCCCTAGTTTGTTCTCCACCTAGCAGCTGATGTACCCTTTTAAAATGTAAATGAGAACCTGCTCACCCCCTGCCCTAAGCGTGCTTAAACTCCTCCAAAGGCTTCTTGTTCCAGGCAGAATAAAATTCAAATTGCTTATCTGGGCCTTTGAAGTACCCACAGATCTGGTCCTGCCTGCCTCCCCGACCTCATCCTCTATAAAGGTACCCTCCTTAACAAGGCTCATTTTGTTCCTGGAACAAGCCAGGCATGTGCCTGCCTTGAGGCCTTTTGTAATTGCCCAGCTAGCTCCTTGACTTGACCAGCTTCGTCTCATCATGCAGGCCTCAGCCCAGACAGGGCTTTCTCAGGCCACCCAGGTGAAAGTCAGTCCCTGCAGCTTTTGGAACTCCATCACAGCATCCTGTTTTGCTTTCTTCTAATCACTTACTTGCAACCTGAAACTGAGCTGTATCATTTTTTGGTACTTTTTCCTGTTGGCCCAGAATGCATGCCCCACGCACCAAGGCACCAAATTCCCCACTGAGCTCTCAGCCCATCAAAGTCTGGAAGAGAGAGGAAAGAGGAGAAAGACGGAGAGGAAGGAGAGGAAGGAGGAGGAGAAGGGGGATCTTTTGGTGGGGATCTTTTGGTGCGGATCTTTTGGTGTTGCAGGTATTACCTGAGCAACTTGATAAGACCCTGAGTAGCAGTATCTGTGATTATGAGTGTCCATTCTTCTCATGGGTCTGTATTCTGGCATTGCACACCTTTTACTCACCATTTGGCCACAGTTTCTTAACACAAAATCAATACGTAGTTCCCACAAGAGCATAGGCTTCATCTACATAATGCCAAAGTAAACTGACAACTGATTAAATGTGGTTAAAAAAGAAATCAGACAAGTCGTTTGACATCAGTTAGATAGAACCAAGCTGTCCTTTGCTGGCACTCTGTTGTCTTCAATAAGTAACAACAGAGGAAGGGTGGGGAACAAGCTAAAACAAGTAACAACAGTAGGGGGTAGGGAACTCATCACTTTCATTAACATTTTCCCATAAGTCATTTCACTGATTTTTCCACTGTCCTACATCTAGAATTGTATCTCACAGACCCTGAATCCTAACCCAGGATGCAAGGGGCCACTTCAATACTAACTTCGACTTTTCCGATTTGAAGCAATTATGAATACTATTTAACTTCCCCTACTCTGCTTTTCTTTTTATCAGTAAACAAGCAAAAAAATGTTATTTTCCCTAGGGTGAATGATTTCAATTGGGAGAAATTCACCAATGAGTCACTGTTAATAAAGTAGGTAAGAAAATATAGTTTATATAAAAGGGTACAGCAACCCCCCAATAGCTTGACCACACAGAACCCTAAGTGAGGTTCTTGAAGGTTCTGGTGTATTCCACGTGGCCCTTGTAGGACCAGGGAAGTAGGGGAGTCACCCCCTAGAGATTCTGGTTCCTTAGGGGGTGAGAGGGACACAGGCATCCCCTGGCATGTGGGAAAATCAGCCCTGCTGAGCCCAGACTCAGGCAGGGCCCTGGCTGAGGACCAGGCCCTCGAAGAAAGCCAGGTAGGGTGCCTGAAGCATCAACTGAAAGCTACGCTCGGCAGATACTGCCTCTCCTAAGACTCGGTTACATCAGGGCTGCATCGTTCTTGCGTCTTCCATAGGCAATGAAATGAAATGAGCTCTTGCACAGGGTCAGGGGCCAGACTTTATCATTACCATCCAGCAAACAAGACTCCTGTGAGACGGTTACAATGGAAAAACTCTAGAACCAGTTCTCTCTGTGTAGCTTCAGTTTCCCAAATTAAGGGTCAAAACTGACCCAAATTATATTTAAGAGTAATTGTTGAAATTTCAACCCACTAACAAAGCACTAGAAAACCTCAAGTTTATTTTCATTTATCCCTTTAACTCATTTATTCACTCTGTTGTTTTTAGTAACCAGTAAATAGTTGTTGAGTTCCTGTTTTATGTCTGGCTGGCAGGACCTTTATGCCCAGGGAAGCCATAGTCTTCTGAAAGATGCAGATATTCCAAACAAATAATTATGGTCTACTCTGTCAGAATCCATAGAAGAACTGCAGAAAGTGCTGTGGACAGCTGGAAGTGAATTGCATTCAGATTGAAGGTAGGAGGTGCAAAGAAAGAAATCAGGAAATCTCCAGAGAGATGACATTAGAGCTGGTCTTTGAGGGACAGCAGGAGGTGCCAAAAACTCAGTCATCAAGATAAATAAAAGTTGAATGCAATATTTTTATGATAAAATCAAATTTAGTACATTATACGTTCCTTTTGTCTTGGTCTCTAACATGGCTCAGAATGGCACTGTTACAGATCCTATCTGTGTTTAAAAATTAGATATTTTGTTCACTGTGGATTTTTTTGCATTGATTTTTATTTTCTACAATTGCTACATTAAAATATAATTCATCTTGATTACTGATTTTTTGGTTTTTAAAATGTGGCTCTAGTCAAGGCCTTTCCCTAAGCCAAGCAATCTGTGTAATGAGGGAGTAGAAAGTCCATGTTCCCACCCAGTCCATTAGAACAGATGAAGTCCAACTGCCAAACGAGCTGCTCCCACAGGCACATGGACGGGCCCAGGAGATGAGAATGGAAGACCCAGCTTTGGAGAGCCATCTCCCTCACTCGCAGCTGCTGCCTCAGATCCTGGTGTCTGTAAATGGGTTTCCTCTAAGTGAAGTTAGTACCTGTGAAAACGGCCATACCCAGTCATCAGAAAGCTGAATGGCATCCACTGCTACTTTCCTCCCTTTCACTAACAGTGCACTTGGCACTGGTAAATCAGCTCCCTTCAGCTGAGTAAAGCTAAAGAGCTGGTGCCAGTCTCTCTCAGACCAGGGGATGGAGCCATTTGCAAGAATCCAGGCTGTAATTTTTACATTACAGTGTTATTACCAAGAGGTGGTTTTGTTTGGCAAATCCTTCTACATTTCTTTGCTTATATGTTTAGACACAGCCATGAGAGCACGTGGGCTCTCTATTATTCTTTTGTCAATCTTCTTCCTCTTTAAATAGGGAAGATGGGGATTGGGAAGCCACTTCACAAATGCAGAACTACCTATGGGAGACAACACCCACGCCTCTGGCTTCTCACTTGGAAGGTGCAGCGCATTCAGCCAGGAAAACACCCAGGCCTTCGACATGGCCTCTCACTCTCAGAACTCCTACCACCATTGATTTCAGCCCAGACTGATGACGTCATTTGTTCCTGAGAAGAGCTACTCACCTGCACGACTCTACCAGGAGAAGGCAAAAGAGAAAGGGAAAAAATAAAACCAAGGGAGGGCTGGAAAAATGGACTGCATCTGCCCTGATTCTTTGTTCATTTAATATAACTTGTTCTGTGAAAAAAAAATGGCCGAACAGTCCCTACTTTTGCCTCCATCAACCAAGAGAACAACTAAGGTGCTGGAATGCAGTAAAGTGGGGCTCCCCCACGATGCGCGTGTTTATTAAGTGGAACACGGCATCGGGTGGGGCAAAATGGGCAGGCCCGAGTAGGATCAGCCTGAGTCCTAATCGCATTTCACCCTTTTACAAGCTGTGTGCCTTGAACACGTTATTTAACCTCTTTGTGAACATAATTGCCACCATTTAAAGGATGGATGCTTAAGATTCTCCAAAAGCCATGGACAAATGAGCGGAAGCACAGAAAACACACTGCCTGTCTCATGGTAAGTGCTCAATAAAATGATAGCTAGGAGCTAGCACGCACAAATATTTTTTGAGATTTTTTTCCATTCACTTGAACAAAGATATTTTAGAAAATGTCTTCAACGTGTATGACAGGTTGCCATGCTTTGAGTGTTCATGTGTTCGATACTTAATCCCGAATGAAAGTGTTAAGAGGTGGGACCTTTAGTTCAGCCCATCTTACCCCCTACCTTTTCACCCCTCACCTTCTCTTCCTCTCTCTTCTCTCTCTCTCTCCCTTCTCCTCTCCCTGCTTCTCTCTCTCTCTCCCTCCCGTCCCCCCCCTTGCCCTTCTGCCCTCCAAGATGGGATGACTTGTCAAATATAACCCATCAGTCCTGGACTCACCAGCCTCCCAAACTGTAAAAACTCAGTCTCTGTTCTTTATAAATTACCCAGTCTCAGCTATTCTGTTACGGCAATAGTGAAACAGAGTAAGATACCGGTCATAACAATTTTTATTGTCATTACAGTTCATTACTTACAATGTTAGAGAAATTTCCCTTTTTTTACATGAAGTAGAATTACAAAATAATGAGACTCTTCATATAACAAACTACCAGACATTTGACACTCAAATGAATGCTGACTACTTCAAGACAGCACCATGAGGAAACTCCGCACTATTTTCAAAGAGACATGCATTGCTCAATCGGGCTTGGAACTCCTCTGCAGGAATTACCTTCAGTCACAGTTATGACCCAGGCAGGAAAATGAGGCTCATTATTTTACAGCTGCAGCTCATTTTTAGTAAAATGTATATTCGACCTTATCAGCCTCCTGACTTGCCAAATCTGGCTCCAAATTACTTTTTGGTTGTCTTTTTTAAAAAAAAATCACACTCACCACTGCTATCAAGAAATGAAAACCCAAGGCCAGTAATGAATGATATCCAGGAAGAATCAGCCACAGATTCTAAAGGACATTCACAAAGATAAAACTGCAAACTGCCACCAGCCTGGGCAGGCGGCACTGTTGGAATCAGGCAGTGTCTCACCACAGGCCCAAATGGAGTGGAGCCATATTCAGTTCACATGGGGAAGATCTGGCGATGGCCGTTAAACGGCCTCCAGGTTTTACTTCATGGTCAATGTTATACCAAAGAGAAGCACATGCTGTGTATAGCAAGCTCGCCTTCGTAACTAAACATCACGACCATTTCCGTGTTTTCCAAATTAATCTCTATTTTGAGATTCTACACACAAAACATCAATCTTGAAGATAGTAATCTATGTGAAAGTATATCTTTTAAAAGTTACCCTAAAAGCAGAAAGGTCATTCAATCTGACCCAGTCCTATACGGAACACAAACATTTTCTTGAGTAAAAATTATACAGCCAGTGGATAAACTTATTCCACACAGGGTTAATAATGAAAATGCTGATACGACCTTAAGTATGGTGGCGCCCGGAACCAGGGCTATAATTAATCTAAATGTACTGTAATTACACTAAATATTACTTCTGTAGAATAGTTCCAAATCATGTGGCTTTTTTATGCTTAGATAACATGCAGTTTATTTCCAATCATGGATGTAGGCATGATTTGCTAAAGGAACATTAGGTCTGGAAGCAATATCTTAATCAAATCAGAATTTCTTCTGTAAAACAAATCTTTGGCTTTTGAAGAATTAGCGGCATGTAATGCCTGAGGGGTAGAGATGTGAAACCGAGCTGAAATCCCCACCCTGGCTCTCTCCCTCCAGAGTCTGGCTTCCAGTCATTCATAAGTACCTTATAGCCTATCCTATCCACACACCTACACTTTCTGTGGCCATAAACCATTATAGCTGCATCTAAATTACACATTGAAAACTCCACATTTGAAATCAGTTATAGGAAAATTCACCTCATGTGGTTTATTCTTTTTTTTTTTTTTTTTTTTTTTTCCAAAACAGAAGGCTGGTTCCTTTTGGAAAGAACTAGTTTCAACAAAACCCTAATAGCAAGCATCCATAAATTAGAGGGTTATTGGTATGTGCATAATCTGATACATAAAAACTGAATGAATATTCCAGGGCTGAAAATGCAGAATCTTTCATATGCACAAAGATTTCTTATGGTGATTTCAGTTTTGTGTGGGATGACTGCAATGGGCTGGGAAACCTACAGTCATTGGCTGTAGTCTTTCTAGCTGCTCAGTTCTTTCCCCCCAGTGCTGTGGGCTTAATCAGTAAGTGTCCAAAAAAAGAAATGCCGATGTTGCTGAGGGACATGTCTTGACACATCTAAGTCTACTGCCCAATTCAGGAAGCAGAACATGTCACAGATCAAAAAGGTGATTCTGCCTTATTAGGGCAGAATTTAGAATCACACTAGGTCAATACTAAGGGGTATCATTTAAATAGAGGTCAGGTGAGAGTTAATTCTTCCTCTTCCTCACGCATGGCAAGGATCAAGTACTCAGTGGGTAGATGATGAAAAGACATAGAAAGGAAAGAATTAAACACAAATTCCAACAGAGACCATAATCCTCTCACTGCCCCTTCACTAACCCTTTGCACAATGGGAGCAGACATCTCCACTGAAACTCTTGGCAATGTGCTCTATTTTTAATTGGTTTGAGTTCAATTCCCCAAAATGCAAGCTAGTGAGCAACTCACACAACTTGTAGGTGGCAGGGGCAGGGGAAGTGAAGAAAATGAACTCTGGGAGCCAGATGATCATGGAATATGAAACATGGAAGAGATTTCAGTGGTCATAGAGTGGAGACCGATTATTTGGCAGGTTGGACAACAGACCCAGAGGAGTTTTGACTTGCCCATCATTCCAAAGCAAATGAATGGCAGGGATAGGTCTAAAACCCAGATATTCTAACTTCTAAGTCAGGGCTCCTTCTGTTAAGTGGAAAAATGCTCTGCAGAGGTTAACTTATGTGAGAACTTGGGTAGAGCCAGACTGACTCTGCTGACCCTGCTGAGCATCAGTCCCTCTCTTCACCCACCCAACCACTCAACACACATCTATTGAACATTCATTCTATGCCAGGCCTGCTGCCAGGGGCTATGCATTGCAGTGAGTCACGAAGACTCTAAACTAAGTCCAAACAACACTGCAAAAGCACTCTGAGGTGGAAGATCCAGGTATGGTATTCTCCCTAATCTTAGACTAAAATCTGGATAATAAAACATGGCAAATGCAAATCCAAATGTCATCCATTATTCCCACAGCAGAATAACCTGTTCTGGTTTATTTAAATAGTTGAATAATCCCAAATATGTTGAGAGTTTTCAAAATGTTTTCAGTAGGAATGCAACTGTGAGGGCGACTCCAACCTGCCCCCTCTAGTTTTATGTCCCTCCAGTCCCCTCTGCCACCAGGCACAGGTAAATTTAACTTAAACCAATTACTCTTCCTCAGTCACACCATGGTCTTTCTCGTGCCTGCCTCTCCTTATGAGATAACAACTATGCTGCTGATAGGACCCCTTTACCCCCTTTTGTGAGGATAAAGGCCAGGCCTACCTAATTTATGGCTCTGTCCCCATCATCTATCCCAGCACCTGGCACATGGTAGATACTATAACAAACATATCTGTTGAATGAATGAATGAGCAAATGAGGCAATCATTATAACAATGTTAAATATTCTTTTTGTTCCATTTTTTAACAGTGCTAGAAAAACTGTATCTTTCTCCTTATTTTGCAGATGATAGAAAAGAGCCCCAGAGAAGTAACACGTTTGGCTCAAGTGATACAGCCTGTACCCTGTGGACCTGGCCACATGCCTGACTGCTAATGCATGCACTATTCATTCTTAGTCTCTGTTCTTTGCCTTGTCAACTTCTATCCATGCTTCAAGGTTTGATTTCATGTTCCATAAACTTCTTGTAACCTGAAAGCTATGTCATGGTTATCTAAAATGGTCTCTCTCCCCTAGGTTGTAAGCTCTTCCAGGTCTATGGTGATATCCTCGCCCTTCTTTGGGAGTACACTGTAGATTTTCCTGCATTGGCCAAGTCTCCAAAACATTAGTGAAAGCAAGTTGGGAAGGTGGGGATAAGGAGAAAATGTGGTGGGGCCTATAATCCCAGCTACTCTGGAGGCTGGGGCAGGAAGATTATTTGTACCATGCCAGGGGCAACAGAGTGAAACTCTGTCTCAAAAAAAAAAAAAAATCCATCAAAGTGTGAACAGATCAACAAGCATAGAAGGCAGTTCAGGAACATTGCTCAGAACATGCAGTATTGAGAACCAAAGGCAATCAGAGGCCATGCCTCTGTTCTGCTTGCCTGGAGCAAAGGAAATCCTGCCAAATGCACCCATGCATCTGACACCAAGGGAAGGGAATACTGACTAGGAACCTCCTGACAGGGCTAGAACCTTGGTCTACAGTGCATTTTACCATCTTACCCCCAGTTGGGTGCTTGGACTCAAGCATATTTCTAGCGTGCCAAGACCCTGCCTACTAGAGGCCCAACCATCTAGTTCAGGCCTTCTATCCAATCAGAGTTGACATGTACTAGGCAAGGCCATAGATTTGGAGTCTTCACACCATAATTCAACCATAACCTTCCCCATCACTCTCTATGAGTTAAAGGACATGTAGCTGTGTCAGGAGTCCCCACAACCACCCACAAGAGTGATAATTTGCTAGAAGGTCTCACAGAACTCAAAGAAAGTATTATACTCATGCTATGGTTTATTATAGTGAAATAATACAGATTAGAATCATCGAAAGAAAAAGAGACATAGAGTAGGGTTCATGAGAGACCAGGTGCAAACCTTTAGTTTTCCTATCTCCAAGAAGGAGGACAGATTGTGCTTAATTCCCCCAGCAATGATGTGTGACAACAAGTACAAAATATTACCAACCTGGGAAACTCTCCTGCCCAGATTTTTGCTGGGAGTCAGTGAGCAGGCAGGGAATGCTCACGCGGTTGGCCTTACTTGTTCAGTTTTTTCCAGGCCCTCCAGAAGTCAAATTGACACATGGTGGCCCAAGGACCTTAATGAAATGCTTATTACTAACATAAACTGTCTAGTGTAACCCTGAACCCCAGGTATACACAGACACTCTTAATGGGCAAAGTATTCCAAGGGACCTAGAAATTCTCTGAGAAGCCAGCCAAAGAGTAGTCTACTGGGGGGAATATGTTGGGTTTGAATACCCCACCTCTGCTGGGTTAACCCATTTACTGTACAGGGGCTCTCCAAAAGTCAGGAGGCCCTCTTTTTGAATAGGACCTTTGCAACTCACGGAGGTCTCTAGAACACAATTTAAAGTTTTGATTCCAAGGATTATAGGTACAGAGAACCTCACACTTTTGCCCAATCCATTTTTCCTTTTCTATTGCACTTCTCAGCATCTGCAAAACAGTTTAGAGTAGAGAAGAAAGGACTCTAAGTCCATTGCTAATTTGGCAAAAGGTTTATTGCTTATTAAATACACATTAAGTGCTAATGTTTGCCTGAACATATAAGAAATCTTTCGTCTATATTGCTTTCTGTCCTATATTTCTTTAATGGGGGATGTTGGTGGCTTACCAACATTCATCATCTGACAACTCAAGAAACCACCACAGACCATAATCCCTAGTAGAATATGAAGAATGGTGAAAGAACAGAGCAGTGAGGTGCCAGCCATGTTGCTATTTACCGTGTTTTTATTTATTTATTACTTTTATGTCTACAGGACTTAAAAATTTCTTTTTAAAGAAATATTTGTTTAATTTATATCAGTGGTTCTCAAATTGGGCTGATTTTTCTCCCCAGGCAATGTCTGATAACATTTTTAGTTATAATGATGGGGAAACGGGTGTTACTGACATCTAGGGAGTAGAGTCACGGATGCTGAGAATAATGGTCAGGATGCCCCCACAACAAAGAACTTCCTGGATCCAGATGTGTCAAGGTTGAGAAGCCCTGATTCATAATTCGTGTAATCTTTAGAGAAAGTTGTAAAACTATAGACAAGAACAAAAAAGAAATTAAAAGCAGCTCATAATCTTATATTCGTTGAGAATAACTATCAATGTAATACATTTTGATATATTTCCTTCCACTTTTCTCCCTGCACGTATGTATATATACACACATACAGATGCTTCTGGACTATGATGGGATTATGGGGATTATTATCATAAGTCAAAAATGTTGGAAGTCAAAGTGGCATTTTAACTACTAATTGAAAGTACAAGTTCTAGTGAATGCCTATCACTTCCACACCAATATAAAGTAAAATCATCAAGTCGAACCATCATAATTTAGGGAGAATTCATATATGATTTTATGTAAGAAAATAATGGCCGTACTTGATTAATTTTTGTGTCCTTTTTTTTATATCAGCATGCATAAAAGGAACACAAAGTCAATGTAAGACAAAATTAGAAGTTTCAAAACAGTACAAAGAAGAAAAATGAATTATCAACCAGCATATGGATATAGCAAACTTGAAGCAATTCTTTTCTTACAGTTGAAAATTTTGACTGTTTTATGATTTAACCTGTATTAAAAAAATCTACGGAAATCAATTCCCCTCATCCTTAAGGAAACTTAGGCATCTAAATAATTATCTTCTGCAAACGTATACCACCCAAAGGTCTTGAGTCCTGAAATAACTTCTTTTCACAAAATTTCCTAGGTTAATATCCCATTTGTTCTCAATCTTTAACATTTTACTAACCCTGACATAGCTTGCTTGACTAAATCTGAATTCTGTCAACTCTCATTCTAACAAAAATTCAGTCTTAAAGATAAGAAGCAATCCATTGGGGGCTAAACAATAACAAATCAATATTTTCTAGCTAAAGGACAATCGTTTAGCCACAGAAATGTAAGAGAGGGATAGCTTCCCCCACGTCTTAGAGGAAGCTATTTGAAAATGCATAATAAACTATTGGCGTATTTTTTTTTCAATAACCAAGAGTGAAAGGGAGTGGCCTTCTTTTCTGAGGCTGTCTAATCACATCTTGGAGTCCTAGAAATAGCAACTGGGCAAGGAGTGGTCAAACATGATTTTTGGAAAAATCTCACCATAAATCCAACAAAACCCCTATTGTCTTAAGGTTTTCTGTACACACTAATGAAGTCTGTGATTGTCATCATCCAGGTTTAGATACAAAATGCCCACTAATCCCTCTGTAAATCTCACTTTGGCACATCTAGGCCTGGGCTCTACAACAGAGACAGGATTATGATTCATTCAGGGAGACTTTTACAGGCCTGGAAAGATGAAACTATGAGGAAAGGTAAACATGGCTGTGATTACTCAGCCAGAAGAAGAGTAGGCTGAGGGAAAAACTCATAAGTTCCTTCAAATATAGAGGGGACGGTGACCAGTAGAGGAAACTCACTTATACTCTGCAAACTGAATAAGGGGAAACTGATTTCATCTGTAACATGAGAAAATCTGCTTAGCTTTATCAGAAAATCTCCTAGTGGCTTGTCCGTCCATTCCTTCATCCATGCGTCCCCTCCATAAATATGTGTTCAGAAGTTGCTGGCTAGCCAATTAAATGGATTTTCAATAAAGGTTCATTCATTTATTTGACACGTATTTGTTGGGCTTCTGCCTCTTCTAGGTAAGGAAAGAGATACAGAAATAGTTGACACAGCTTCACCCTCAAGGTTGTGAAAATTATTTTTTCAGGACACCCTTAGAAGCGAGCTACACTACCATTTGCCTAGAACGGCTAATAGTGATACTGTAAGGACAAACCAGATGACCGCTAAAAATTTTTTTTAGTGGTATAATCCTTCTCACATAAAATAAAAAGAACAGAGGAAGCAAACGTTTTATAGTATTGCAGAGTTATTTGCATTACAGACCATATTTCAAGTCTTTAAAACATGATGAAAGATGTATTTAAACACTAATATTACAGCACACATATGTGAAAAGATAAAAATGTTATCCTTCTCTTAACTCCATGAGCCAATTGGTCAGAATCCATTCTAACTACTAAAGGTATCCCCACCTTATGATGATGTGTACACTGGAAGACTAGAACAGATGTTTTAAAGTAAATGGGAAACAGCTGCTTTATCTGGCTACAACCTCAGACATGATGGACATTGTAATTGCAGAAAGTTCCATTATGCAAATAAGGAGAGCTCCGTGCATGGCAAAGCATTAGGAAGTAGTGGTTGGGAGTCAAACACGTTCAACAATATCCCCACCACAGAATGTCTGTTGGCGAAACCCACTGTATCGTTCAGTGGCCCTGGTTGGGAAAGTGGAAGCTGATCTCACCCCTACCATCAAGGATTGTGAACACTCACAGACTGGCCAAAAGTGTGACATGAACATAGCACAAAGCTTGTTGAATGTATTTCAGGCAACCACAATTGACTTGAAATAAGGAGATGATTGAAGTAAACTGACCACACAACACTGTGGTCCTGCTGAAAGAACTTGGCAATGAGGGCAGTGGAGAGTGATCGATGCAGGATGAAGAGGAGACATGACCTTCTTCTCTCTACACACACAAACATGTAGAGCCACAGGGAAGAAGGGAGTATCTCCCCCTAAAACAGAGCTCTCCAAGGAAAGACTTGCTCTTTGTTCAAAGATGATTAAACATAGACTCTTGAAAGGTTAACACTTCTCTCTGGAGAGCTTCTGAGTTGCCATGGGACCTTGGGACAGATCTAGATTGTAGAAACTAAATTTGTTTTGCCATTTCTTAATTTTCCCACATACTTACTAGAAGCATTTTAGACACTCTGCTGCTGAAATGTATTCGTAGCCTTCGCCCCAAGGTAAGAATCAAAGCATTCTCTCATTCAGAGAAATTTTGAAGACAAAATGTGAAAAGATGCATAAGATGCCTAGCATAGTAATCAATCCATATTAGGAGCTCTGGCCCCTTCTACATTTCTATTTTTTTCCTGCCTATGTGGCAGGCAGCACTTGTGCTCAGAGATACTGACCTTTTTACCCTCACAAAATCAAGCCCAGTATTTCTCAAAGTGTCATCAGAAAGTCACCTGCATCAGAATTATCCTAGACACTGAGTATAAATGCTGATTACTAGGCCACACCTCAGACCTCCAAAACCTGAAATTATAAAAAGAGAGATCCTTAGGCACACTGGGGTTTGAGAACCACTCAATTAGAATGAATCTCAAGCAAACATAGAGATGCCCTATTCCAGATCCTTTATTGTACTAGATACGTGTGGCAAGTAAGAGCCTGTATCTTCCACTTAGACTGTTCTTTCTCATCTCTTCATGTACAAAATCAATCTCAAGGCCACACTTGACCTTTCACTACAGGAAGAAACCATTCCTTGCTTTGAATTCCCATCATGCTCTCTCTATAGCTCGTGTAACTTTTAATTTTGTCTATGTTTTATGGCATTTGGGAGCACGTATTATCTCCTCAACAAGATTTTAAATTCCCTGAGGGCAAGGTCAATGCCCTAGTCATATGTTTCTTTCTTAAAACCCCTTGAACTTAGTAGCTCCTCAATAAATACACACCTGATAACAAAATGACTGAGAATCAGTCAGTGCTAAAGTGATAGTATCTTTTTGGTTTTGACCACAGCAAAGACAATGTAGTACCATACACCTAAACACAATACCCACCAAAATGCTGCATATACTGGCCTACATAGAAGGAAATACTGAGGCACAGGTATGCTGTTTATTGATTCTTTGATTAGAGCCAGGGTAATATAACAATCTGAGGAATTATCTTTCTCAAAGACAAAGAAGAAAATGATTTATATTCTTGATACTGTTAAAGCAGGGAAAGGACAATGTAGAAACACAACATGACAGGATGATATACACCGGGTCTCAAATTCAATTATTCTTCATGTACATTCCTCTGCTGCAACGAAAAGTGATGCAGAAGGCATGTGGCTATCAACTAAAAGATGGAGATGCCACTGCTGAACATTGGCTTCCTCTAGCAAGTAAAAGCAAGAAAGAAATATTTCTACTAAGTTTGTTGCCATCGTCTTAGTTGGCAGTGTGTGTACCTGCCCACATGCATCTTTTGTGTTTTCTTCATATAAAGGAGCAGCCCATGAGGTCAGTTTATGTCAGTAGCATACCATATACAAAGGTCATCTACTGGGGCAGGTGTCAATCTATCTCCACATCCACTGTTAGAAAGAGAGAAGGGAAATTTTGGCTCCCCTAGTAGTTCTGTTTCAACATTAAATAAAAACTATAGAATCAATGAAAAAGTAAAAACTTATAAAGAAGGAAAAGCAATATGAGGTATATTCAAATCAAAGACTGCTGCATTAGATACCATTCAGAACAATTAATGGTACTTGATAACAGTGATGCCACCTTTTGTGTATAGCAATATAAACAGCAGTGCTATTGCTCTTATCTTACCTTTCTGTCACTAACTGTATCTTTATAAACACAATTTGTTAGGAAAAATGAAGAATTTTTAAAGTAAACCTATCCCATGACATCATGCCAAGGCATAAAAGATTACATTCTACTAATATACATTAATAATACCTACAAGTAAAGTTTCCTGATATTAATCAACATACTGATCACACAATATGTCCTTGGTTCTATAGGTAATGAGTTTCACCATTTTTGTTTGCATTTCAGCTATAAAAATGGGGCACGGTGTCCAGCATACATGTGGATAATTTTGGTTCAATATGACATGGATGAAGGTCATGCCAAATACTTATCCCTGAAAAAGCAACGCAATATTCTTAACCCCGAGAAAGAGCTTAGACACTCAACAACGATGACATCAGCTTAAATTCTCTCTGAGGCCATTAACTGGGTATATGGGGATAAGCCACACTCGATGACAGATTTCAACACAAACATAAAACCTGCTGAAACCAGAGTTTAAAGGTTACACTCTCAATGGGCCAATGTCTGCAGCCAGAGTGGTTGGCCCATGCAATACTTTTCCTAATGGTGCTATAAAAAGCAAACAAAACCCACCTCCATCCCTATACTTAAGCAATGAACACCTGAGGGAACCAAATTGTACTAAACTATTTAAGATGTGGGTTGTTACTGAGTAAGGACACTTTTTTTTTTATTAAATCATAGCTGTGTACATTAATGCAATCATAGGGTACAATGTGCTGCTTTTATATACGATTTGAAATGTTTTCATCAAACTGGTCAACATAGCCTTCATGGCATTTTCTTAGTTATTGGGTTAAGACATTTATATTCTAAACCTAGTAAATTTCACATGTACCCTTGTAAGATGCACTGTAGGTGTGGTCCCACAGATTACCCTCCCTCCACCCATCCTCTCCTTTCCCCTCCCCTCCCTCTCCCCCTTTCCCCTTCCTCTTGGGCTATAATTGGGTTATAGCTGAAAGCTATAAATTGGTTTCATAGTAAGGCTGAGTACACTGGATACTTTTTCTTCCATTCTTGAGATACTTTGCTAAGAAGACTATGTTTCAGCTCCATCCATGTAAACATGTAAGAGGTAAAGTCTCCATCTTTCTTTAAGGGTGCATAATATTCCATGGTGTACATATACCATAATTTATTGATCCATTCATGGGTTGATGGGCACTTGGGCTTCTTCCATGACTTAGTAATTATGAATTGGGCTGCAATAAACATTCTGGTACAAATATCTTTGTTATTATCTGATTTTTGGTCTTTTGGATATATACCTAGTAGAGGAATTATAGGATCAAATGTCAGGTCTATTTTTAGATCTCTAAGTGTTCTCCAAACATCTTTCCAAAAGGAACGTATTAGTTTGCATTCCCACCAGCAGTGTGGAAGTGTTCCCTTTTCTCCACATCCACGCCAACATCTCTGGTTCTGGGATTTTGTGATGTGAGCTAATCTTACTGGAGTTAGATGATAACTGAAAGTAGTTTTGATTTCCATTTCTCTGATGATTAAGGATGATGAGCATTTTTTCATATGCCTGTAGGCTGTGCACTTGTCTTCTTCAGAGAGGTTTCTCTTCAAGTCCCTTGCCCACCCTGAGAAGGGATCAGTTGTTCTTTTCTTGCTAATATGTCTGAGTTCTCTGTGGATTCTGGTTATTAAACCTTTGTTGGAGACATAACCTGCAAATATCTTCTTTCATTCTGAAGGCTGTCTGCTTGCTTTACTTACTGTGTTCTTGGCTGTACAGAAGCTTTTTAGTTTGATCAGGTCCCAGTAGTGTAGGACACTTTTTGGTTAAGCAAGAGCCATATAAATCTTTTAATCCTAATTCCTTTGGAAATATGCTTCAATACGTATCCCTTAAAATTGCCAGCTTTAGTAAATACAGTGGTAAAGCATTTACCATGCTGTACCCTATAGGAAATTCAAGTTCTTTCTAAAAACTATTCAGCCCAATGAAGGCAGATGAGTAGCAGAATGGAATGACTCTGTCCCTATCCCATGACATAACAGGGAAATTTGATCTAATTGGATCTACCAAGTATGTATATCTGCATTTATTTATTTCTCCTGCTCACAACTAAGATGAATACTACATGTTCAGCTGGGAGTAGGGAGACACTGAGAACAGTTGTTTCCTTACCTTTGGATATTAAATAAAAAGTAAGAGTAGAGCAGTGCCTGTGGCTCAGTGAGTTGGGCACCGGCCTCATATACCAAGGGTGGCGGGTTCAAACCTGGCCTTGGCCAAACTGCAACAACCAAAAAAAACCCCTAAGAGTAGAAAAAAACTAGTTTAAACTCTCCTTTGATGTCTGATTAACTGAATTCTTACTACAGTTGTAGAATCAATTGAGAAAAAAATGATTTAATAAGGTACTAGAACCTCAATATAACCTTGTCTTAGACTCCAGCCAGAGAGGCCACAAATCTATGCAAGGTGCCTCTGGTGTCAACCCACAGAGCACTCTGTAAAGTCTCCTGTCACGCATTAACAGAGTCTATCTCTTATCACTAGACTGAGTCTTATCCCCAACCAACCACCACATTGCCTATCACACAGGGAGCACCCGCTATATTCATTCATTCCTCCATCCATTCATTCACGCAGCCATTTGCCTGTTCTTTCACCATTGAGTGCTTTTCCAATGCTTGGGGAAGTAGTTCTCAAAGTGAGTCCCATAAAAACAGCACTGACGCTACTTTAGTGCTTGTTAAAAATGTTTACCTTTAGGCACCACCCCCGACCTAATGAATCAGAAATTTGGTGGTGGGGCTCAGTAGTCTATATTTTAAGAAGTGCTCCAGGTGATTCTTTCCCCTCCAGATTTGTTTGTTTGCTTCCTTATTTGTTTGTTTAAATGAAGCCCTGTGGATGATTCTGACACGGAGCAAGTTTGCAAACTAGTGAACTGGGTGACTGATCAAAATGATCAAAAAATTGCACAAAATGATCCAAAAAATTGTACATTTTTAAAGGGAAACAAGGCACTACTGATGATTACACTTAGAAAATAGGCACAAAGTAGAACAAAATGCCTGGTCACCCTACAGATGCTGCCTTATTAGGGGATAATCACTTAAAAGGGATACAAGCTGCATCCATTCTATTTTAAATTCTACTCTACAGTGAATCACACTAGCCAAGTTCTACATATTTTACAAAAAAAGGCTTTCAAACACAGCAGGCCAACACCCAAGAGCTCCTCTTGTACCCAACTCTGAAGTATAATCAAAATTATATTAATCAAAAAATAAACAAAAAACAGAGCAGGGTCAGAGAGTATATCTTGATATTTCTCAGTGTTTTACAAAGTGGCACAGTATAACAAAGACAGACCTGAACAGTGAGTTCAAAAACATATCTGTGTTTTAATCCTCATACCCTCTCAATGAGCTTGGGTAAAGTACTCCTCACTCAAGCTAGTTTCCTAACCTGAAATGAAGGGGTTGGGAAACTCCTGGCTATAGGTAGAAAGATTTGAGCAACAAAATGAATAACAACAGTATTAGATTATAGCCTACAAAATAAAATGAGTGTTTAAGAGTTCCTATTAAATAAATAAATAATTGAATAAATGCACAAAGGAAAAGGGAGTTTTTCTTTCTAGAAAAATTCAACTTGGCTCAGTGCCTATGGCTTAAGCAGCTAAGGTGCCAGCCATGTACACCTAAGGTGGTGGGTTTGAATCCAGCCCAGGCCTGTCAAACAACAATGATGGCTGCAACCAAAAAATAGGTGGGCATTGTGGCTGGTGCCTGTGGTCCCAGCTACTTGGGACGCTGAGGCAGGAGACTCACTTGAGCCCAGGAGTTAGAGGTTGCTGTGAGCTGTGATGTCACGGCACTCTACCCAGGGGGACAGCTTGAGGCTCTGTCCAAAAAAAAAAAAAAAAAGAAAAAAAGAAAAGAAAAATTCAACTCAATAAAGGTCAATAAAGGGAAAGAAATAGAAAATCATCACTAAAACAGCATAGTAATAATTTCTGCAGACAACTTCCACCAATGGATGTTAAAATTAGTGGGTAAGGCTTCAAGAAGCAACAGGACCCTTGCACAGCCTCATGTCTCCTCCTAAACTTACTCCAGACTGTGGTGATTGTAACAAGTCCTGTCGGTGACTGGACTGGACTTGCATGTGGACTGAGCTCAAAGGACTCAGAGCCCCATATCTTTTCCACAAAAGGCTCAAGAGCCTGATAGTATGACAGTTGATAAAGTCCCACAATAAGAAAGAAAAAGACGACAACTTGTTAATACAGAATTGCCACACATAATGAGGGAGAAAATATTAAGCTCATTAACAGTCAACATTTCAGAAAACCTGCCTATTACAAGGCTGTGCTTGCAGCAACCCCAATCAACAAACCAAGACACAGACATACACACTCACACATGCACCCAATCACATACAATATTCGACAGGATTCTCAGTTGGTCCTAGTAGAAGAGAGAGAGAGAGAGAGAGAGATTGAGAAAGAGAGAGAGAGAGAGAGATCTAAACCCACTTGTTTTCTTAGGATGGCAAATCATTTCCCAACTGGGATGCTTTTAAGAAACAGTCATGAGTACACAGGAAAGAGGTCATGTGGGAATTCAAATGGTGAATACCAAAATTATCTGAACTTGGCAAAGGAGAGTTTATATATAATTAAGCTTGGTAACTATTTTGTTTGCAGAAAAGGTAACCACGGGATGAATTTGGGCAGGAAATGAAATAAAACACGAGGCCATAGGAGGTTCACTATCTTGTTACCTGGTTCAGTTCCCACTTAGTGACTCCAAGTTCAAAAGTGATCACCTCACTTCACACTGTGGCAAATATTCAGCTTAAACTGCATTGACCTTTTTGTTGTTTCCTGTCTTTCCAGATCCCTCCCAGGGGAAGTAATTAACTGCTGTGGCTTAAAAGACTTCTGCCATCACAAAAGGGGGGAAGTAGTGACAAAAAAAAATAGCAATGTGGATGGTAGCAGCAAAGGACTTTCTCACCTACTCTAATCCTATTAATAAAAAGTTGAAAGTAAGACATGCAGATAAATGAATGTTCAACAAAAGCATCTAAACTTAAAACACCCTTACAGCCCAATATAATTCGTTACGATATCACCAAATAATCAATCTTGCATATTTATCAAGAGATACTGAATGCCAGTATAAAAAAGCCACCGTAATAATTTTAGGGTTATTAAATAACAGTAAAAAAAAATTCCTCTAGAGAAGTCCCCTGAGGAACTTGGCAATTTCATCTCCTCAGGATCTGCTCTCCCTGCTCCCTCCTACAGCACTGTGTCTGTCCTAGGGAAGGCTTTGAAATCACACTAACCAAGTTCAAATCCCTGCTTGGACAATTAATTACCCTGTGGCCTTGGGCAAGTTGCTTTGTGTCTTTTAAGCTCCAATTCCTTGTCTGTAAGATCAGAAAGACAATGCTTATCTCACAGGGTAGTTGTGAAGGTTGAGCAAGCAGATCCAGAGCATGCCAAGCACATTCTGTTACTGGCACAGGGGATGGGGGCCAATTAAGATCAGCTCTCTTCCTCTTCATTTGCAAAAGTACAGCAAAAGAACACAATCTTTACTCATTCCTTATAAGATTCACATTTCAGCGGAACCAAGCCTTATAGCAGAGGTCCACTGTCTTGATTGTGTATATGTATTGCCTGGGGATCTTGTGACCATGCAGACTCAAATTCAATAGGTATGCGCTGGGACCCGCTTAATAAGCTAAGCCAAGTCAGGCTGACACTGCTGGTTCTTGGACTCCACTTCGAATATCAAGGTCTACAATTCAGAAGAGCCAGATTCTTATTCTGGCTCTGCACTCAAGAGTATGAAAAGTCATCAGGAAGGTTCATGGAACCAATCACTAACTCACACAGAAACGGTAATGCCACCTGATTCAGAAAGAGATTTCATTAGAGCTCTTCCCCAGTAATCCACCCTGTGATTTGGAGGACAAAGGTGCAATTCCATTTGTGGACTCACTTATGAAGAAGGAGGGAATGGCCCAAAAGATTGCAGACTACAGAATGAACTCTTAGCCAGACTCCCTTTCCTTTTATTCCAGTCTTTTAACAAATATATACTGAGTGTCCTCTTTGCTCTAGGTTCTATGTAGTCCACCTAGAGAAGCTTATAAAAATATGACGATGGGCGGCGCCTGTGGCTCAAAGGAGTAGGGCACCGGCCCCATATGCTGGAGATGGCGGATTCAAACCCAGCCCTGGCCAAAATATGCAAAAAAAAAAATGAAGTAGTCTCTTGGTTTCAGTTCCCATCCTGCTTCCTTCCACCTTGTGACCATCTCCCCTAATAGTCATTCAGTCTGTGGGCACATGTCTGCAAGGGTGGCTGCTAAGCAGCCTGTTCTGCCCAGCAGTCAGTCAAGCCTGAGGCGGAGGAGTCTGGTTCTGCATGCTCCCTTTTAGGAGCTCTCAAAAACATC
Organism: Otolemur garnettii; assembly: GCF_000181295.1. Taxonomy (NCBI): domain Eukaryota; kingdom Metazoa; phylum Chordata; class Mammalia; order Primates; family Galagidae; genus Otolemur; species Otolemur garnettii. Next base: position 936,620 of record NW_003852626.1, read on the forward strand.
CTGTTGTAGAAGATCAACATTTGTATTCTTTACCCATTTGGACCTTGCAATGGGTAGTAACAATTATGTGTGCAACATACTTACACAAATGGGTTTGGAGATGCATCCATTTGGGGACAAGCTGAGGCACTGGTTCTGTGTTACAAATTTCCTTATTAGTGCAAGGATCAAGCATGTAATTGGCATCCCCATCCTCCAAGGGAGAAACCGTCCGAAAGGCCAGCGCAGAAATGTTGCTCTTCTAAGGGCTGTAGGACTAAGGCCTGTGTCCTTAAGAACACTCTATTTTGCCAAGAAATGGACTTCACTCAACTTGACAAAGCTGAACATTTTTTAAGTCAAATGAAAGCCCCCACAGGGCATGCCTCCTGGACACACATAACTAGCACCAGTACATTGCCATTGTTTAAAAATGATGCAAAGCCCTGATTAACTAAACAGATATTTAAAAATTCTTAGTGCAGAATTTAACACCAGTTGTTCATTTTCAAAAGATGTGTGCTAACAAGAGATCAGTTTCATTTTCCCAGGAAAGAATATACAGTGAGAGCATGAATCATAATATAAAGGTTCAGCTAAAATTTGTTTTTTCCGCTCAGGATCAGAAGGTTCAGCTAGAATTTAAGTGTGAAAGTCATTTCTGCCCATCCAGTAGCTGACTGATCGTCATTCCTCAGGTTAGTCAGCCTCAGTAAGCCCCAGTTCATTCATCTGTAAAACAGGGGTACACAGTGCTTGCCCAAATGTTGAAAGAGCTTTGTGAATTCTAAAGTACTCTACAAATGGAAGCTCTTTCACTTATGTATAGAACTGAAGGACATCTGCTGTAATGCAGTTTGTTTAAAATTAACCTGATGTGGTCCAGCAATGAACACAGACACTGCCATCATGTTAATTCTATGATCTGCTGGACTGATTAAAATTTCAACTGTACCATCCACCCCCATCTCCTTGGAAAGTTAATGAATTAATGAATCTTTAAAGGACAGTCAGGGAGGCCTTAAAAAGAAGATGCCTTTTTGAATAAGGAGAGAAAATGGCAGATTACAACGTAATGGCTTCAGAATAATGGTAATTTCCCTATTTTCTTCACTTGCCTTAGCTGAGCTAATGGCTTCATTAACGGCCACACTCCCCAGCGAATAATAGAGGCCGTTGTCGCATCCATCATAGTCGCGTCACAATAAAACCAGTTTAATACAATCCAGCTCCCTGTCTCATGCCAGTCAGCACGAGGAATCGGAATTAGGAGAACAAGTCATATGAAGGCTTGGATTTTAAATTCCTTTTAACAATAAGTGCTCAACAGGCTACTGGTAATGAAACGTTAACTGTATAGTACATCCCATGCTGAATAGATAACTATAGCAACAATCAAAAAGCTGTGAGGATGAGCCGCTCTTTATTACAAGTTGAACCACAATGTCTTTTTATTTCCCTCATTCTAGTTTGATCAAAGTAGCATATTTTCTCACAATTAGCACAATCATGTCAAATCTGCAATGTCATATCATAATCTAAAATGTCACTTCATAAAATCAGGCTGTTTGAATGACTGAGCTGTTTCTTTTCTAAAGCATCTGGTGTAGTGGAAAGATCTTCAATTTTTAGACATTTTTTTTTCTCCCATCTCAGCTATGGAGAGGAAAACTTGCCATGAGAGGGTAGTTTTGCTTTCATGAAGGATGTCAATGATTTTACCAGCCAAAGGTGCCAAGTAGGGCTGCTTCACAGTTTTACATTGGACATAACAGAATTCTGGAAGTTTCTGAAGCATCTCATTGCATTACTTTTGTAGATTGCCCTCGTGTGCAAACTCCTCCTGGAAGTTAGAATGTTTTAGGAGCTGCATTCATTCATTGGGGGCCACTAGGGAGCCAGTAAATGTCCTAAAGCAATAACTAACTGAATGGGACCCTAGTGGCCTGAGACCAACTGGGAGAACAGCTACCAAAAATGCCTCATTTACTCTCAGGAAGTGGGGTCTGCTCTGGGGGAAGCTGGGTCGATGGGACTGATACTAAAGCACATCTCTGTAACTGTATCGGCTTTTCTTTGTTATAATTTGGTCCTATTTTATAGTGCAATTTAATGAGATTCCATTTTTAGGTTCAGAAAAAAATGGAAAAGAAAAAGGTCACCATTTAGCTGGTCAGTGACAACCTTTGTTCCTGCTGATACTGTTCTCTTCCCCCCCCCCGGCCTCGAAGCTCATTTCAGATAACGATTTGTCCCTTTAATTTTAAGAATGCAGAAGGTGTCGAGTGTCCGTGGTGCTTCCCTAATCCCCCCTTCTGGCAATGTAAATAAGAACCAGCTGGACCTGGGAAGGTTTTAGGTATTTCATTTTAGTCCTCATCTTGAAATACTGTTTATATTTAACATTTCTCTTTATTAGCAAATCTAATATAGAATCCTCTTTGCCATTCTCTTGAGGACCCCCAGATTAACAAAAGTGCACATTTTCAGCAGATTACAGTTACTTCTAATTAAAGCAAGCTTTTGTTTAGGGCTAAAAGAAATAGATGGTTCTAAGATGCCTTCAACTTAGCAACTGAGATCATGTCCTTCTAAACCAGACATGCTTTAACACCAAAACTTACACAGTGACAGGTGGCGTTTGCCTTTGATTACTAATGGGAAGCAAATGGCACCCCTCTTTATAATTGTGAGGGCCAGGGTGAAAGCTACTAACCCAGAGATCCCTATGTCCCAACTGTAGTTTAGGTCAGATTTATTTCCATCTTAGACAATCTTGGTAGAGAAAAGGAAAAGGGGTGAGAGGAATATGGACAGGAGAGAAGAATAAGAGAAAGAGAAAGAGCAGGGTGTAGAATATTTGCAGGTCTATGTTATTTGAAGTTCTTGTTGATTGTCATCAATATAATAAAAATTATAAATAGCTACCATGTACTGAACATCTAATCTATGCCAGTCATTATGATTTGCTTGTGTAATGGTTATTATTCTCATTTTACAGATGAAGAAACCAAGAGGCAGTACGACCTAAGAGAAAGCACAGCTTTGAAGCCAACAGAGCTAGCTTCCAATCACAACTCAAGCCTCTCTGTAGCTTTGTGGTGCTGAACAGGTCAGTCCACTTCCAAATATCATTTGTAAAATTGGGAGGCTAATTCCTACCTTCAGGACTGTTAGAGAGTTGAAAGAGAAAAGAAATATGAAAGCACAGGTACATAAGTGCCTAATAAATTACATTACTTTATCTTCCTATAACTCTCATAGGACACACTAAATTTTAAAGGCTGCCCAACATTTAAGGAAGAATTACAACTCTATGTAACCTATCACATGCACAGTGGAAGATTAAAAAAAAATTCACATTAGCAAAGTCTATCTGTTGTTCTGGGTATGGCTATAAATATTCTGCTCAGCAGAGGACAAGTCAAAGAAGGATCAGCAAGAAACATGAGTGACAGCAAGGTAGACAGTTTAAATATCAAATTAATGTCTTCAGAGTGGTTACCACATGGATAGCTATTAAAAGAAACAGCACAGCATAAAGGAGAAGTCACAGATCTTCAAAGTCAGCCCCATCTGGGTTCAGATGTGGATCTGCTATTTACTTGGTTGTATGACTTGAGCCCTCCATTTTCTCATCTGTAGAATGGGCATTGTTTTCACTTAGTAAGGTTATCATAAGGACTAAGTATGACAAGGCATGCAAAGTGTGAGACCTGGCATATAGTAAGGATCAAAGAAATGTAACTATTTGAAATCAAAGTTTATTTTCTTTTTAAATACTATTTTTAGCAAATCTCAATTTCCAGGCAAGTCAATCTACAGATTTTGCTTAGACTGCCAGGGAGATTTAGCCAGTGGTCTGTCAGATCCTCTGAGACACAAGGTGTAGTTCCATAAGATCACCAGATGATTTCTGTGCACATTAAAGTCGAAAAAGTGTGGACCTTGTCAGGTGCCCTTCAATCCCATGACTTCTTCCAGTGTGATCTGGGGACCAGTAACATGGGCTTCCCCAGAAGCTTGTTAAACAGGAAGCTTCGGAAGAGGTCCTGCCACCTGCATGTTTGGAACAGTCCATTGCATGCTGCCTTACACAGGGTAAGCACCCAACACGTGTCCCCAGAATATTGGCTTCCTGTAATTCCTGGGTAAACAGTTATCAGATTAGAGATGGCAGGTATTCCTGGATTCACTCAAATAGACATCGGTGTTTCTGCCTAAGAGATCTTGATACCAGGTGAGAGGTTGGTCTCATGACACTGGAGGCTGCCTTTGTGGGAACGGAAGGGGTGGCCCACGTCTAGGAATATTCCTTAACCTGTTTCATTACAAATAACATTCACCCCTACACACTCTGCGTGGCACCACAAGGACACAACTATCAGGGCTTAACTCACAGAAAATGCCTCATTTGCTACCATTAGATGGGAAAATTGTATAATCTTGATGCCACTGATAAGGCCATTTCTGCTCTCCCTAAGCCTCTGCCTTTTACCCTCTGCTGTGACGGCTTTATTCAGGAGGACAGACAAAGGGGCACTCTCATTATCTTGACCTCCCCAAAGAAGCAGAGCTCTATCTGAAGCTGCCAGCTAAGCAGCAGGGAGGAAAAGCAACACACACAGCCAGGGCTTAAACAGTGAATGAGCGTCAGTAAAAGGGTCTGGAAATAAACAAGAACCTACATCGCATATTATTTTCCCTAAAGTGTAATGCTGAGACCCAGGGGGCTCCAATTATATAGGCATTAGACAGAAACGAAGAACTTCTTTAAAAAAATCAAAATTTAGAACTATCTCCTCCCTTTCCATTCCCACAGCTCCCATCAGACAACCCTCTCCCTCATCAGTTTATGCCTTGACCATGCATATAATCTCTGCAAACCTCATCTTTGAACCTAGTGGCCAGCACGTAGGAAGTGCTCAGTAAATGCTGGTGACTATTGATATGTACCTCTCTCCTAAGCAACGACTTGCACCAAACGCCTACTTTGACATCTTTTCTACTGACTTTGCTTTCAGGATATTAAGAGAAGGCTTATCAATTTCATGACTGTCTTTAGAAAAGCTCAGATATGTCATCTTTCATAATATTCTCGGATTAAGGTGAAATTAATGTACTATCACACTGAAAGTTGGGAAACGAGTACAAAAACTCCGCAGGGTCGAAAAGGCAGGAGCTATCATTCGCATTTTCCATGCGAGGAAACTAAGGTCCAGAGAAACACTAGCTCTATAATCCGTATTTCATGGCCTGTCCAAGGTCATGGAACTTTGAAGGGGCAGAACCTAGGCCTGAAATCAGTCTTGTCACCCTAGGTTCAGGGTTATTCTATGCTTCCAGGTCCAACTGCTGCACTACCCATGCTGCTATCCTAACACGCTATTTAGTACATAAACATTTACTTTCAATATTGTCAAATTATTTCTCATTGTCGAGGTCATCAGAAATGTATTCAAATATTTCTATTAAGATTCATTTCCCTTTGAAATAGCTAAACTCTCCCTTCTACCAAGAAAATCTGATTTGTTGTATCCATCTCTGTCTGTCTAAAACATCTCAACATCTAGGCAGTATGCAGGTCTGCCGGAGGCCGGCCTCAGCTCCTCCTGGGGAGAGTCCCCAAAGGCAACTGGGAGATGTTTTTAAATAAGTTAGTGAGAAACACACATATGCCATTTTGTCATTTAAATGGCACCAAACACAGAATTCCTGCAGTATGAGTCATCTCTGAAAAGGTGCCTTGGCATGCAAGTGCATTAGCTGCCCAAATTCACCTTTTCTGAGCAAAGTTTTGAATTTAATTAAGTTTTTCTTTAATTAAAATGCAAATATTGTAAGATTTTCACAATAAATTGTTTACACCAGACTGAGTAACAGCCCTCAGTAGCTTTGGGGAAAAAAAATAGTTTCAATTGCAAACTATAGATTCAGATTTCACTGCTCACTGAAATGGATAAAGATCTTTTTTTAAAAAAAATCTATTGGCTTATTAATCTGATTTAAACAAAAATGCAGATATCACAATGGGTATCTACGATTCACATACAGAGACCATAATTCCCAAAGTTCACAGCAGCTAAGTAAATAATTAAGCCATTTTAGTGTCTCCTCTTTTGGTTTTGAAACAACTTTACAGGACTTGGGCTAGCAAGGTAAAATTAAACACCAAAATTGTATAATAGTTAATGCTTACTGCGAAGATTTTTTAAATTTTCTGTATGACGTTTCAATATAGACAAAGTAATTAAAAATTATTTTTACTTGGGATAAAATGACCACTAAATATATACTTTAGTTTTCTTCATGAAAAGATGCTTAGAGAAGTTATAATGAGTTTTGTCTCCATTAGATTCATGGATGATTTGGTCTGTACAGCACAATCAATTCACTGGGGCGGCCATGGATGGCTCATCCATGATGCTGACAGCACTGTGTTAGGTACCAGAGCAAAGGAGAGTGAGTCCCACCTGGCAACCCCAACCCTCCAGACTCCCCAACATTGCAGGGGCATCACCAGGCACATGAAGACCGCCCGCCAATGGAAAGCAGATGTTGAGTCTGAGGAAGATGACTAAAGGGATAAGGTTTAGGGTCTAAACAGGTGGATTCTTAAAGGAAAAAATATGAGTGTGAGAATAATAGGTGCCACTCCAGACGGACTGAACAGCTTGCAGCAGGGGCCTGGCAATTATTCACCACCTCGCTGTACATCAGCATCACCTAGGGGAGCTTTCACAACTTATCAGTGCCGGGTCACACCACCAGAACATCCAGTGCCACTGGCTGTGGTGAAGGTAGGGCAGTGGACCACAGGACAAGTTGGAGGGCCACAGAGCGGGGTGGGGGGAATGGGGGCAGCAGCTAGGCTTCTCTATACTGCACATCTGTGAAGTAAGAATTAAGAAATGTTCATTAGAACAAATAAAGGGAAAGAATAAAAAATATTTCTTGCACTGTGGCCTGCCCGGGACCCTGAATGCTACCTGGAGTAGCCCTGCCTTCCCAGAGATCATTCTATCCCCCAGCGGGAGATGAGGGGTTTGGGTGGGAAGTGTCCCCATGTGAGTGGGGTGGCCAGATTTAGCCAAGGAAAATACAGGATGCTCAGTTAAAGTTGAATGTCAGATACATAATGAATGATAAATGATGTAAGTTATGTCTCATGTAATATTGGGGCTACATTTATACTAAAAAAAAAGTCTTGCCTGAAGAAAGAAAAGGATGGAGGTAAATAACATTATAAAGGGCTTTTAAATCCATTCTATGAGTTTGGATTAAATTCTTAATAATCAGAATAATCATATCATCTTAATCACAAGCATATTGATGGTGGTAGCAGCTCTCCTTATTAAGTGAGTATTATGGGCCAAGACTTTGTGCAGATTATCTCACAATCAAGCACCTTATGATTTAGGCACTATGATTTTCTCCATTTTACAAGTAAGGACACTGAGACGTGGAGCATTTCAGTAACTTTTCTAAGGTCACATGAGAAGTAAGGTGAAGAACTGACATAGGAATTCATGTTTCCCTGGCCAGAAAGCCACACCTTCTATCATTTCTCTTTTGAAGGCATGCTATTCTATTGAGTAAGCAGATAACAAGATTAGACATGTGATTTAGAAATGAAACAAAACTATTTTAACAAATCTAGAACAGCCTCAAGGCCATATGTAGCCCTCCAGATCTCCAAGTGCAGCTTCTCGACTCAACAAATCTGTAAAGTTTAGATTCAGTCAAAAGGTGGCACTCAAAGATCCCCAAGGCCACAGGTTCCCTACCCCTGGCCTAGCCAATTCAATAAAGTTTGGGGGATCTGAATCTCTGGCAGGAAGAAAATGAATACAAAAAGAAATAAAGTTCTGTCAGATGTCTTCGAGAATTTACAGAATGAGAACAGTGTTGTTACTTTGTCATGATTAACGTAATGTCTCCCAGTAGTAACAACCAAACTTTAAGTTCTTTTTGTGTGTCAGACGTTAATTTGTTTAGCTTTACAACAACCATTCTAAGGTGGATACTACTATTTCCATCACTTCACAGATGTGGAAACTCAGGCCTCAAGAACTCAGTGACATATCCATAATCACATGGCTCACAGGGTAGCGCTGGGATTCAAATGCAGCCTATCTGGTGCCAGAGCTTGAGCTAAAATTAACAGGTGATGCCAGTTTTTAAATACTCTGTTAACTAAGTCACAATTCTTTCCATACATACATCCCTTTCAGGTTCCAAAGAGCTTTCACATACGTGTATCATTTGATGTTCACAGTAGCACACATGAAGACTCTTATGCACAAATTTGTCCAAAGCCCTGATACTGGTCCTGGGCAGGGATCTTGGGACTCATATCCTGGTACTGGCCCACCACTGCACCCAATCACCCTCTCTGGAAGAGGCAACAAGACTTTCACTCACAGATAGCTTTCATCCATATACATGGCCACCCCTCTTTTGCTATAGGTAAAATTCTATTTTAATCCTTTGTCTCTTTCTAACCTAATGAGTTTGTGTAAATTAAGCTTTCAAAGCATAGGCCTTGCTTTTTTAAAACCTTGTTTTACCTCAATGGATTTGCTAGGGTACTGGAAAATCTAGCGAAAGTGATAACAGGGATTACAATGAAATGTGGTTTAAAAGAAAACCAAATGACTTAGTGAGCCCTATTTGAAACCATGAAATTTAAACTAAGAAAGTCCTTTCAGACTGTGATCCCCCAACTCCTGGGCCATGGATTGGTATCATTGTGTGGCCTGTTAGAAACTGGGCTGCACAGCATCACTGCCTGAGCTCCGCCTCTTGCCCCATCTCCTCCCTACCCCTCCATCTGCGGAGGAACTGCCTTCCATGAAACTGGTCCCTAGTGCCAAAAGGGTACCAGGCCATGGGCTATTAGGAACCAGGCCACACAACAGGAGGTAAGTGACGAGAGAATGAGCAAAGCTTCACCTGTATTTACAGCCACTTCCCATCATTGCCTAAGTTGTATCTCCTGTCCCAAGCTGCCCACAAGCATCCACAGAAAAAGTATCTTCTGTGAAACTGTTTGGGACCAAAAATGTTTGGGACCACTGTTTTAGGAGATTTAGAATTTATTATTATGGTATGGAGTAACAAATAGAGAAGTTAATGATTTGCTCTTCAAATTTCTCAGAAGGCTGAAATATTTTAAGTCAAGGCAAATGAAAATTGCTTTCAAGATTATGGGAGACAAATACAAAACCTGTAAAACTAATCACTTTCTAAATTTGTCTCACTAAATTTCTTATTAGAATAATGGCATAAATGTAACTCTAGTGGAAATTCCATGACATATTCCTTGTATTTTTGTTAAACTTTTAGAAAGAAGGCATGCTATGAATTTATATGCCTTGAATTCACTCCTGATGAAGGAAACTAAAGGGAAATAAATTACCAGAGACTGACACAAGCTACTCATCATCTGGATGCTATGTTTCAACATTAAGTCATGACTGTACTTCAAATCATAATTTACACACTTTTAACACAATCATTTTTTGGTGGAAGGAAAGATTTATTTTCCTCTCATAATCATTGCATCAATGTGTTGAACCTTTGCATTTGAGTTCTGTTCAGTGGTGACTAAGCATGACTGCAAAGTTCTAGTTTTCAGAGAGATGGGTTGAGATGAGTTCTTCTAGAGTTAGCCTTATGTGAACCACCACTGCAAATCAGCCGAGCTGCTCCCAACTTGCCAATATTCATAACTTAGGTCATGTTTGACAGGGTACAAAGATGGTGTTCCCCCCACTGTCGAATACACATGCACACACAAACATACATGCAGGCCCCACTGTGTGGTTAGAATATTTGGGTAAGTGATTTGAACTATACTTTACCTTCAATTTCATGACTGTCTTTAGAAAAGCTCAGATATGTGTGCCATGGCAAAAGTGCATAAAAGTAGTCTGACCAAACCAGGGATGAAGTTCTCATTCAGTGCCATGGCAGAATCTAAAGCTACTATCACTTACCAACATCCTGCTCAAAAGACGGAACGAGATGCCTTGACCACTTGCTAAGTTCTACTTCTTTCAAGTAGAACTGCATCTCTCTAAATGATTTCCTTTTATCTCATTTTTTTTTATTTTTCCAGAAGAACTTTCATACAGAATGACTATTTTCATGGACAGAAGCTCTTTTTTTTTTTCTGAATCAACTTCAATATAGCCATCTCTTGACCGCTCTTCCTGTGTGTGTTTTAGGTGTGGTGCTTATGGTTCAATAAATCTTCTGAAATGCACAATAGTGTCATCTACAACCAATTACCATCAGCAATTGCTCTGTAAACACTCAACAATAAAACAATTTATTTGAGTGAAGAGAGCCTGTGTCAGTCCAACATTAAGTTAAAAAATAGCATGGAATCCACCTCAACCACAGTAGTGCTTAATTGCTACTCAATTTGCATAATTTATACAGATTAATGTAGACTCAATAATTAGCATTTTCATATGGTTTATTGGAATCTAAAAGGCATAACAGTATGGTCTGTTAGCAATCTGAACATGTTTAAACAATATGTTTTGTGAGTCAGTGGCATCTTACGTTAGCTTTGCACAAAATAGGAATCAAGAAAATATACAAATGTTAATTTGTATGTTCTGCCTGTGCTGTGCTAACTCAATCTAGATTTCAATGATGTACTTTTCAGTGATGATGATGAACGGACTAAAAACCACCATTCAAGAGTGTTTACAACACTTGAACAAATAAGATGGGCAGAAGCTAAGCTAATATTTTATGTTTTTTCAAAAGACAATTCGTGATATCTTGTAAATACTTATTCTTCCTACATGTGTACATGAACATTATAAGATAAATACATACAAATAAAAGCTGAGGCAGTCGAGCTGAGTTGTGTAGCTTTTAAAGCAGCCAAATCCCTGATTCCTAGTAATGAAGACATAAATATTTTCATTTTACCATACAGACAGACAAATGCTATATAGTTAGAACATTCCCAGTTATAAAACCAATACTTGGGAAAACACCAACCCCTTAACGAGCCCCCACATTACATACTGCTTACAAGTCTACAAGTGCTTTTTACCTGCCCTGTCTGCTAGAGCCTTCCCAAGAACCCCATTACACTGATGAAGAGACTGAGACTCAACCCCGTGCATTACCCACAGGAAATAATCATACATAAATGAACACATACTTACCTTGCTCTTGTCCCCAGTGGAACTCAGGTAACTTTCCTAAAGATAAAATCTCATGTTCCAGAATTCTGAATATTTTCCTATCATATCTTCCATGTAGAAATGATAAGCGAGCCACATTTTTCAAAATTGCCCTTTGCCTTAAATAAATATTCAGAGTTCTGGAACGTGAGACTTCATTTTATTGGAATCTATACTAAGTATAATTGCCTTTTTGTAAATTTGAATACTCAGTCCTCTCGGAAAAGATAGTGCTTTACGAAGCTTGTTTCAGGTGCAGAGTGGGGGGAGAATTGTGGCATTGGGGTTTGCCTCGACTTCATTATCCAAACGTGTATCTGAATGTTATATTCAGAATCCTATTATTTTTTGCTTTAATTTTTTGATGTGCCTTTAATAAAGAAAGTCCATTTGAACTGAATTTCTATTTATCTGAATAAACTATCATTAAAACAATTCCTTGACCATTTTTCCTGTGTGTGTGTCTGTGGAAAAAGAAAAGGCTAGGGTAAAGTTAGTGTCTGTTTTCCATTTTTTCTCATTATTGGTGCCCTTCGCACTCAGCTGAGTGCCTGTCAGGACCTCTCAAAAATTTGCTAAATGTAAATGATTGAATAAACAAGAACAGGAGACTTTACGCTTTAAATTATCTCACAAGAATAATCAGGGTACCATACCTACAGGCACTAATTTTTGTAGGCCAACTTGTTTTACACAATTTCCATTATATCCATTTACTAGATACAGCACTAATTTTTTCCTCTGAACTCCAATCTTAAAAATTTTGAGGCTGAAATATATCATGTGTTAGTCGTCAGCACCTGCTGGTTATGTGAGGAATTGCAGCTTAACTAGACAAGACACTGCCAGCAGGCTTATAAAGGAGCTACTTTACAAGAGTTGCCAGCAAATGAAGGAGCTCTCAATACATATAATTAATTCACACAAAAAGAGCAAGGCGTGAAGGGGATGAATATACTGGAGTTAGGAACAGTCCCTGAAATCAACCCAAGCTAACACTCAACTCACATAACTTGGAAAAGGTTTTAGCTCAACAATATGGGAGATTCCTGGACATTTTCATAGTAATAATTTCAAATGGCAATGCTACTAATATTTATTGAGCACTTATTACATGCCAGGCATAATACTCTATTATAATAATAGCTATCATATATTGAGCATCCACTCTTCAATGAAAAAGGGTGGCAGGCTCGGTGCCTATAGCTCAACCGGCTAAGGCGCCAGCCACGTACACCTAAGGTGGCAGGTTCGAATCCCCAGCCCGGACCCGCCAAAACAACAATG
>NW_003852626.1:949118-978944 GCF_000181295.1 Otolemur garnettii
CTCACGAGAGCTTTAACAGTTGGTTACATAAAATAGGCACATACAGCAGCGCCTGTGGCTCAGAGGAGTAAGGCGCCGGCCCCATATGCCGGAGGCAACATCTTGAGACTCTGTCTCAAAAAAAAAAAAAAAAAAAGGGTGGCAAATCTGCCCACAGATGACCTGAGAATGACAATGATTGTAATAGCAACTAAAATTTGGGGGGCACTCAATATAATTCAGACATAATCCTTTGTACTTTACATATATGAACTCATATAACGTTGCTGACTGCCCTGTGAAGCAGGCGCAGCTGTTTCCAGATGCCAGGCACTCTACTCAACCCCTTTACATATTAACCGGTCTGATAAGCACAACCATTTCTTTTTACACATGAAGAAATTAGGGCACAAAGAGGGGAAGTGACTTGCCCAAAGTTGTACAACTACATGGTAAAGCTGGCATTCAAATTCAGGCACCAGTGTGGTTCCTGAACCTGCCAACAACCCACTTGCTGCTTCCTCATCATTTTAGCTGCTTATGTCATTTCATTCCCAACAACAGCAGAGAGAAAAGTTCCAATTTTCTTTTAATAATCTTTACAGCCATCTGGTAATACTTAGTAAAATCTGGGTGGGTTTTCAAGGAGCCTCATTCTTTGGTTTGGAAACCTGGTTGAGAGGGTGCTAGAAACTTCAAAGAAGGCTGCCATGTGGTGGGAGCATTCCTACTCTCCTTGGTATGATTTATTTACTCCTTGAACCTCATTGGAGGATTTGTGCACATCAAAAGGTTTTTGTTGAAAAATCATTTCACACTGGAGACAAGAGAATGAACATACACCCAATTTATCACTTTCTCAAACTCAGTTTTGATATGTTAACAACCATCAGTTAAACAAACAAATGATTAGGTTGAGAACAGAAATGTCAACAGAGGCACAATCTACTCCTTTACTGATTAGTCAGTTACTGTGGCTGTGTTTATCTATACTTTGTGTTGGGATAAAAGGTCTCATTTCATAGGAGCAGAAAAGGTGCCCAATAGATGATGTTATTGCTTATTTAATGACAACAGACTGCCTCGTGCCATCATGGGTGAAGGAGAGCTTCAGTGGAATGGGAAAGGTCATGGGGTCATGTATGGCACTCCACCCCTACAACCCACCAAAGCCAGAACTGGCTTATCATAGATTTTCTTACTAAGGAAGCAGACAAAATGTCCTTTACCACCCTTGCAGCTGACAATAGGTGGACATCTTTTCAATAATCTGTGTGTAAATCTTGATGATTGGTAAGATTTCAGATATGGAATCTGGGACAAAATTTCTATCCATATAATTTTAAGATATGATTATCAATTTTATGAGCAGAAGAAGAACCTGATAATGTTCCTAAAGGAAAGTCTTAAAATAACTTATCAGCATTCAATCATATTTTTCAGTTTGATCATTTGAAAAGTATTTGTAGGGATGTGCTCAAATAACTACCAAAAAAACTCTTCATAAAAATAAGGGGCCACTTGTATTCAACAGGCTGACAGGGAAGCAAATTCCATAACCAGCTGTGTCATTTTCTGAATGAAAATAACATACATGTGGCCTTTTTTAAAACACTGGTTTAGGTCAGATGAGGATGAACGGCTTCTCTTATAAACACTTACTACTATTTAAATTATTATAGTGCTTAGAAAAAAATTAATGAACTGAAATGAATCCAAAACCTAATTGGGAAGACACTTTCGTCCCTAGTTCCAGAAGCTCTCCTGAGCCGGATGATTCCCATAATATCATTCCCAGAACCAATTTCCACTGTCTGCTTTCAAGATCATGTGACAGGAGTTTGTCTATAGTCTAAGTCTGGATCCCAAGAACTCCATGAGAATTTGCCTAACAGATCAGTGCATTTCACACCTAAAGACATATGAACACAGAAAATGGTTCCTTTATCAATGGTAGAAAGTGATTACTTATTTTACGAAGGAATTGATTTCAGTTTCTCGTTAAATGAAAAGCCTACCATCACCATTTTAGTGATGGTAAATCTAAATATTATACCACTTAGTAATGTTTTCCCAAAAGTACATAGAATGCATAAAGGCAGGTATATCTGTAAAAGCAAATACCAACTTAACAATCCCCTCAAGTTTTCATTGTCTCTCATGTTCTTTCTTTCCCAGAGGTAAATTTAAGAAGCAAAGTGAATGACAATAGTCTGATCTGATCCAAGCACAAATTGTTACTTGCCTAAGGCTACTTTGGGTATAACCAGGAAGCTGAAATACGCAATTACAGGACATAACCCATAGTTAGCAGCATCACTTGCTTGGACCAGCTAGAGGCAAACAGTCACTGAAGAAGGGACAAGGGCAGTTAAGGGAAAAGGTAATGTATATACTGTCCCTTGATGGCTTCTCTGCAATCAGGAAAGAATGAAATCAACAGAAGTAATGGGACATGGAGGCAAGCTCCTCTGAGCCAGTGCTAGAGTTTAGGGCAGCGGTTCTCAACCCGTAGGTCGCGACCCACAGGAACTGTATTAGGAAGGGTGAGAACCACTGGTTTAGGGCAAGCAGACAAGATGGCCTCAGGTGCCTTAGAGAAGACCGGATTACTGGTTCAGAAAATGACAAAGGTCAGTGAGTATAGCGGGGAGTGAGGTGAGGGAGAATATTTCTCATATCTTTTTGAAAACCTTTTTTTTTAATTTTAGAAAAAAATAAGACTTCCAGACAAAAAGTGGCAAGAGTATTACAAAGGTCCATCTGTCCTGCACCCAGCATTAAGTTGCAGACATGATGGTCCTCCAACTCCAAATCCTTCGGTGTGTATTGCCTGAAAAAGAGAACATTCTCCGACATGGCCATGACATAATTATCAACATCAGAAAATTGATGTTGATATTCTATTGTTATCTAATCTATCAAATTTATTTAAGTTCAATCAATTATCTCAATAATATCCTCCATTGCATAAAAGAAAGAAAAACAAGAAAAGGTCTCATATCCAATCTAGATTCATGCCTTACATTTGGCTGTCACGTCTCTTTAATCTCCTTTACCCAGAAATAGTTCTCTAGTTCTTCTGTTTCTCCTGACCTTGACAATGTTGAAGGAGACTAGACACTGATTTTGCAGAATGATCCTCAGTTTGGGATAACTGTCTGATGTCTCCTCACGGTTAGATCCTACTCATGTGCTCTCAACAGAAATACCGAAGAAGTGGTGTTGTATTCCCCTCAGTGCGCAGTACCAGGAGGCACAGGAAGCTGCTATGCCTCATTACTGATGATGGGCAATTTGATCACTTGGTTAAGGTGGTGTCTGCCATGTTTCTCCACTGTCAAGTTCGTATTTCTAACTCCTTACAAATAAGAAATACTTTGAAGGGGAGATACTTAAATATTATGTTACTATTTCCTTACTCCTCAACCTTTCACCTACTACTTTTAGAATCAGTCCATCAATGACTCTTGCTTGAATCAATTTTTCTCAGTGGTAGGGATTAGCACAATTGGATTGAGCAAGGAAGTAAAGCTATACTAATACGAGAGCGAGGTAGAGAATTACTAGTAAGCAAATTGAGGAGATCGGAATGTATTGTTTGTTGGAATTGGTTGTATCATTATAATCTCATAGTATTTTAATATACTGTATACACAGGGCTATAGAGAGAGGGTATAAACGTGTATGAATGTATGTGTGTGTGTGTCTTTATGTGCTTCCTCGCTGTATTCGCTGAGAGGCCCTAGAAATAATGCCACACCAGTAGTAAAAAGTACTTCTATCCCCTACATCTTGTTCTGGAAGTACCATTTTCCAATAAAAGGAATCAGGACTCATAACAGAAATGATTCCAGGGCTGAAACAGGGGAAGTAAAAAATGAACCTGGAGTATCTTGTTGTGCCAGAAATTAAGGAAGTGCTCAAAAATCAAAAGGACACAGGAACCATCTTGAAAGGGCTACCACAGTTCACATCTAGGATAATTTATGCATCAAAAACTAATGAGGCAGTGATTATGTACTATAGTTTTGCAAGGTTCCCACCACTGTGGAAAACCGGAGAAGGGGAAGCAGGATCTCTGTATATTATTTCTTGCAACTGTGTACAAACATACAAATACTTCAAAATTTAAAACTAAATACATGATGATAGTAATGGATTATGATTCATTAAATAAAATGGGAATCCACTGATTAAGTCAATAGTGGAATGCTAACTTTTTAGCCCATTCTTATGTCTTCTCCCTCAAGAAAGAGCCTTTTATCCAGTCAAAACTATTACTGTGATTGCTCTCCAAAGCAGGTGTTTCCACTGGACCTAAAGCTTTGTCTCTGGGCTGTGAGTTGTGTGCCCTGGCTGGTTCAGACATGTGGAAGTCTTGATCTTGGTAATCAGGGTCTGGTGCCCTGAACACACTAGAGCAGCCAGGACTTCCGTGTTTCTTGTATATAATCTTAGCCCACGATCCCTGGGTCCCTGCCATGAGACTTACTTTACGAATGAAATTAAGTGGTGTTGCATGTTTTGAAGGATCCTTCTATCTTTCTCTGTGGATATCACATTAATTGTTTCCCTGACATTTCAAATTATTACAATTATGGCTCAGGTGTGATCCCATTTAATGATACTATAAAATGACTTAAGTGTTAACTTACCGCATTTAATACCATCTCTTTATAGCTTTATCTAAAGGTAGATGGTGGTGAAATCTACAGCCAAAAACCCAGTGTCTATTTCTGATGTCTCCTGTTCAGCTTATTTAAATATAAACTATTTCCAAATAATATAGATAAATTAAGCGACAAAATCTGACTAACGGCACTATTATCTGCTGAGAATCAGCTCATTCACTGGGCTGAGATAATCATCTACATACTTGTATAGTGGTAATTTAGTGATAAGTGTTACAATTTTGTTTGTTCTTATAAGCTTTAACATCAGCCAGACCTTTTTGATTAAAGTCAATATTTGCTACATAATACTGATGTTGGCAAGAGTTTCAACTTTAAATGTTATGTCAAAGCTCTTTTAATGTCTTATGCTTGCTTACAGAAAGGAAGCAAGGAAGAAAAGGAAAGTTATCAGGTATTCAGCAAAACCTGGCTGGAGTATCTCACACGCGTGCGCATGCACACACTCACCCAGATGCAATTTTGTGCTTACTTGTTTTCATATCGTTAGGAGGGTCAATATAGCAGGAAAATATTACCAGGACTATTTTTTCCTAATAGAATTCTGACATCTCTGTTTTCATTTTTAACAAGCCTCAATTACAACTGCAGTTGAAGCTTTTTGCATAGTCAATTTACATTCCAAAAATACTAGAAAATTCAACTGACCTAATTTCTCAAAACTTGTTCCTTTAGAACAACATTTAGAAGGGAGAGGTGCCCACAACACATGTCAACAAAGTGGACTGAGTACTTTGTAAGTCATGACTCCAAATGGTGATGTGGCAGTTACAGCCTCCAGTAACGAGGAAGGCAAGCACAGTGTCAGAGGACACGCATGCTGCCTGCTGCCTGCTCTTTGAAAGGTGGGGCATTAGCAGCCCAGATCTAAAATGTCTTTGAGCCTATGTACAAAAAGGGCCCTGATAATAGGAAAATGCCCTCTATGCCTGGCTATTTAGACATTCATAAGGACATCAGTTCAAATTTCGTCTCTATATGCCTTTAAAATAAGAATCTTCTTGAAGATTCTACATGACTAAGTGTTAACGGACCTAGAGATTCTTTTAGCCCCTCTGTATCTATATTTATTAAAATGTCTTACATTGAGGAAGGAAAAGAACTCAACTCTACAGCTAAATTGATGAGTGAGACTGATACTTTTAAAAACAATTTCCTTAGGGAATTCCATATGGTGTATTTGAAACAGCAAATGCTAAATTCATAGGGAAGTATTTATCTGAAAGGCAATGAAGAAATTAAAAGTAAACTGAACCATTAGCCTGCAAAAATAGAATATTTTCTGGGAAGTATTAAGTCATACAAATCCTTCTGGAACACTATGCAGAATGGGCAGATTAAAAATGGAAAAGCAAAGGAATACCTCCTTTTCTCTGCAGGGGCACACACTTATTTTTACCCTCCCCACTCACATTAAAAGAATCAGTTACAGTCCACAGAGAAGATACAGATGATTCGCAAACCACCACCCACATACAAACTTCAACCAACTCGTGCATCAATGCTTACTGAAGCGCTAACAATAAGTGTAAATGGCAAGAAGCACAGTTCCTTCCATGTCGTCCCATGCTTTGAATGACAATCATATTGCCTGATAGCTAAGAGCCACTTTGAAAATGTAAGTTTGGGATGGGTGCCTTTACAACTCAAAACAGAATTCTCTCTCCTCCACCATCCTCCTCACACTTGCCTAAATGATTACCCTAAGCAGTATATCATTTCTTTCTCAATCTGGAGGAACGGCATCCAAGGATTTTCTGGAGCAGCGACAGGGCTGAAATATCTGCTATGAACTATACAAAAGAGAAAGGAAAAACAGTTATAATTCACTTTTAAACTTGCACGATTTAAAAACTGCCAAGGAATAAAGATTAATATTTGGAAATTATTTTATGAACAGGCGTTCCAATTTTTTCCTGCATGTCATCAAACAAAGCAGTCTCCATCTTTGATTTTAATTTCCAAACACTTTTTATAAATGGTTGCTAACATCTCTATCTGTGCTGAAAGAGAGCTATTTTCATTTGAACTACACGGTATATAACTGAAGTTAGAGTTGTAAATTACTCGGCCATCTGTCCTTAAGCTGTCACAAATCATACATGGAAGAGCATATGTATAATGAAAATAGACTGACAAACTTTTTGGAGTTTACATGCTTCTGAGTTAATTAATCCTCTGTCCTACACATGTCCAAGATTCTTCAAAAGTACGTTTGATGAATCAGTTTAATTACATGAATGGAGTGTGCGTGCATATGTCTATTTTATAATATCACTATTATGAATCCAAAGGAAACCGGGCAATTCAATTAACATCTTCACTCTATAATGAAAATAAATAATTTTAATCATACACAGAACCTGGATCTATTGGCCTCATTTTGGTCATTTGGTTATCAATGTCAAAAAATAGATATTAACACTAATAGCCAGCATAATGAATGTCTGGCTTTCATCCTAATGAAGATGCTGCAGGGTGCAAGTGTTTGAGCTACTGGAGTTGAATTCGAATTTCAGGGCTGTATCTCAATGCTATCACTTATACAAAATTTGACCTCAGGCAAGTTGCATGATTTCTTTACCTGAGCTTCTCCTTTTATTAGTATATGAAGGTCCATATGTGTCATGTGGAGCAGATCTTTATAGTCCACTAAGTTATTGGGATGGTTTATAAAGGCTCATGTGCCACCATAAGAAATATAAGCATAAGTATGAGAATATGAAGAAGATAGGAATTTTTGGGGGGGCTCTAGAAATGCCTTTATTTAGCCCTCCTTTTTTTTTTCAAGATAAAAGTATATTAACAGCAGAGTTTTTCCATGTTTGGGAAATTATTCTTTTAAAAAAATTGGGAGAGAAAAAAAAATTTGGAACAGAATTTCTCTTGCCGAGTCTGAGTCAATCTTACTCCATAGCAGTTTTAAGTAATTGTTGTGCAAGTGTACAGTCGTATAAGCAATGGTAGCAGAAAATGTACACTAAAAGTAGTTGGAAAGATCTGATGTGCGTTTACAATTGAACTCCCACTCAATGTAGCCCTAGAACACATAGTAGAACAGCGACTAGGAAACCGTCAAGGTGCCCACAGCCTGGTCCCTGAGCAGGAAGGAACTGAAGCTTTTTTGTCCCTGCTGCTTTGTAGACACACTGCCTGTTTCCATAGACAAGTGAGTACATGCCCAGAAAGCCCACTCTCACCTCTTAAGATAAAATGCTCAAGAAAACACACGTATATGAAACTGTCCCTATCACCAGATGGACCAGAGACAAGAGCTGATCATTCCGCCCCATGCAAATTCATGCACAAGCCCTCTCAACCGCCTCTAGGACAGCCCACACAGTTAAATATAGCACGCCGTGCACCTGCGATCCTTGGAGAAGAAGTGAAGACTTTAGGTCCAACAGGGGCAACCCGTATTTCCTCTTGTCATCGGGACAGGTGGCCAGCAAATAACAGCCACAGTTTAACTAGTTTGCATCAGAACTTTTTCAGGGCACACTTAGCAAAAGAACAACGATGGGGGGAGGGAGTTGTGACAGCCTACTGGCAAGATGGAACCCCCTGGGGCCCAGTGAAGCCCACTGATCATTCTTGGGCGGCCATCAGCACAAAGTAGGGAGGTTCTTGCTCTCTGGCATTACACAGAAAGATGCTAGCACTCTTGCAGTGGTTTCATTCGAAGTCTTCTGCCCCTGTTTATTCCTCTGCTCTGGCAATGGTATGAACCCCACAGAAACCCATGCAGCTGGGAAGAATGTAGCAGTGTCCGGGGAGGGCATGGGCCTGTGCCATGGAGGCAGTGCCTTTCCAACCTCAGTACAGAGTTCCCCCACACAGCTCGTTGGACTTCTATCTTCCTTTATTAATGCATTATCCATATAGTCACATGCCAGAAAAAGAGTTTACAGTAAGTCCAACTGAGAAGCTACGTGGTCATTTATCCCCTGGCTATTACATCAGGATAAATCGAATGATTTGCATTATATGTGTAATGACATATAGACATCCCTCAAGACATAGGTATCTAGATATATAAACTATTCAATGTAATTTGTTTCTAATAGATTCTTAAATTTAGGGTGGTAACTATACAGTATATTGACAACCAAAGTGATCACCTATGAATCATGCTTCAGTGTTAATTAAGGAAGGTAGACATATTTAAGATAACTTCTTTTGCAAAAGCAAGGCAAGAGTGCTGGTTTTCAGACTACAGAACTGTTATGAGTTATACCTGTATGTGTCTTGAGTTCAAATTATTACTAGAAGCTTTACTGGGTTTGTAATTGGCTGGTCACTGCACTGTCACAGGGTGTAGTAATGGTGACAGCCACACCATGAGAGGCTTCCCTCAAATTGTACCTGGCAGTCCACTGACACATTCATCCGCCTGCAAACCCTAAGACCTGCGTCTCTCAAGCCAAACCCCTGAAAAGAGAAAGAAGGCTTAGGGGTAGCTGCTATCGCAAGTTCATTTCCAGCTATAGTGGGCCATGCACTTAAAAACGGATGTCCTGGCCTTAGCAATTGTCTGCAGTCTTTATGCTCCACTAAACTGTTTGATTTCCACACAAAGACTCCTTCTCAGGGGCACAGTTTGGGTCATTATAAAATGGGTTTGTCAGAGGGCTTTGTAATCGTAACCATAAACAAATTACTTTAGAAAAAAAGCCAGAGCCACGAGCCACAATCATACAGATTGGTCAAAACTGCTTCTGATTACTTTACATCAGATTCCTTAATACGTAAAAAAGAACTGTAAGTGAGGCAATTAAAAATGTTAACAGAGCCTTAATGTCTAAAGTAAAAGGCACACTGAGGTGTGGATGGTCGTCCCACTTCAAGACATTTTATTTTCAGATGATAAATTCAGATAAAGGCCTTTCAATGAAAGTTCTGGTTAATGAGAGTCAATTCCCTGTTCAGTTTATATTTATTTGGAAACTTCATTCCATTATATCCAAAACAGAGACAGCTGGGCCAGTATTAAGATGACCCAGAAGAGGATCTTGACCTGCTGAGCTCAGTTAGGCCAGGACAGAAACGTGGGAGCCCACTGGTCACCACTTGGAGCCCCTGCACCCTCTACCTAAGCAATTAAGAACGGAACTTAGCCCTGCTCTGTATTTCCAATTATTTACTTTCTTACAGGGAGCAGGAATGGGGGTGGTGAAGAAGGTTTTTAAAAGCTTATTTTTTAAAATGCGCAAAAGCTTCTAGAACATCAAATGGCTCTTACAAAACAACATTTTGATGAGTGAAGTGTAAATGAATCAGAAACATATGTATTTCATTTCCCTGCAAATACACAAGGGTCTCAAAATTAAAGAGGGAAAAAGGGCTTGGGGCAACACGCATTTGGGGTTTTGCTAAATCCAAAAGTATTTGAAAATACTTCTAGACAAGCAGCAGGCCCAGAATGCAGTTGGGTGTGTCCGTCTTAAACATTAAGGGATTTTATAAGTTTTAAAATATTGGATAGTTAAAGTCCTCTCTTTGAAGCATCTCAGATGTAAGCTAGTTTATACGATTTTTTTTTTGCCTTTCAACGCTCAAATGTTCAGAGCAGCTGGCATTGATTATTTTATTCTAAAAAATGTTTAAAATAAAATAATGTCATAATTAGTTTAGACAAAATGGCCTTCAACCAGACAAAAAGGCTAACACAATAAGAAAGTTTATTTGTAAATATGGGGGGAGGGGAGTAAGACGGAGTATTAGGACCACAATATACCTTAAGAGTTTAAGTTTCACAAAAGCCTAGAATCTACTACTTCCTTATGTATGTATGTACATATGTACGTATTTATATACATCTGTACATATTTACGTGTATATAAGCACATATATGTGTATATGCACACACAGGTAAATATTATTAACTCATTTCCTTCAGTCTCTGAATGGCCATTCTATGTGATTAACCGATGGCACATCTGTGCATAGGATGTGCCCTAATCCGTAGGCATTAGAACAGTGAAATTCTTCTCTGAATTTTTTAGCATGTTTTTTGGGGGTGTGTTTTTCTTTTTCATTCATAGTTTCTTCCACTTCATATTATTCTCATATCTACATGAATGGGAGACATCTATTACAAACCAAACTGAACTAGAAATGGCTGCAAGGAGATTTCCCTAAGAATACGTTCACAGACTGTCATACGTACTTATCCCATCATGTTATGAACAAAGAACAATAAGATGCTTAGGTTTTATTTTGAAACCACTTAAGAAAAGAGAAGAGGGAAATAAGTATACATCCTTCATTAGGAGAATGCGAACATCTCACTTCTGACCTGGAGAACAGTTATCTGAATTCTGCAAGAAGTGTGTCAATAAGCAAACAGAGGAAGGTCCGTGCAATAATTCAGGAATGCAAGAGTGGGAAGTTTGGGGAGAGCAGCTAGGAGCCTCACTGCCTCTATTTATATAAGGTGTCATTAAAATGCCAATAGGAGGAACTGGCAATTAATAGGCGCCATTTGTTGTGCTCACAAATGAGTTGAAATGTAAAAGAAAGCTATATAAATGTCAAATGATTCCCAATCCTTTTTTGAAAAAAAAAAAATTAAAGTTTGGAGTGTGACTTTGTTTTCATTATCTGTTGCATTTTATGTTGAAATTGTCTTCCTCCCATTCTCCCTCTTGCCCTCTTTCAATCAGGCAAGATACGATAATCTATACATTTCTAAATTTAAAAGTGAATTAAATGTGGTTTGATTTGGGCATTATTTTCTGACAATTTCAAGCTTGAGATTCACAGCCAATGGCCTATACTGCAGTTTTTCTCCTAAGGGACTTTAAAACATCATAAAAACTCAGCAGCTGAATCAACCTCATAGGTCATCTAGTTCAACCTTTATCTCATGCCAGAATCCCCTCTACAACATTCCTGGTAAGGGTCATCTAGGCTTTGCTTAAACACAAGGACGTGTATACTCCCCTACCTCAAAATTTCCCAGGTATCCTGCACTCAAGTGGAAAGTGACAGAACACCACACACCACCTCTTCCTTTCTCCATCCAAGTCCAGTCACATGTGAGGGTCGCTGCTCAGGGCAGAACACAGAGGACAGTGGTTTACAAAGCTCTCGCCTGACAGTCAGTAAATGACCCATGGTCATGTATAACTTTTCTTGCTGAAGCAAGACACAGTGCCACTGAAGCACTGCAAATGCCAGAGACCACTGGCCAATTAAAGACAATAAACTTCTCACTACAAAGGCTGTCATCTGTCACCTATCCTGGAAGTCTAAGTGGCTCTCTGGAAGCAAATAGCTGGCTCTATTTGGTCTTATTAGCAAAATCCATATTCCAATGCCAAGACTAGACCAAAATAAAATAGAATATGATGTCTCCTTGATAGATTTTACCCCAATTCTAAATTCAATATTTATAAAAACCATTTGGAAATTAATCATCTTAGGATGCCCCGTTAATAGCTGTGACAATGATATTTGATTAAATTCTTTTCTAATTTAGGGCACCTTTGACAAAAAGAACCAACACTATACAGGTGAATGCAGGGGGTTATAGTAACTCATCGACATTATAATATTTCTTGTAGTGAGAGGCACAGTTATCACAATTAAAAGGTTGTAGTTATTAATAATGTACCACAAAAGCACAGTGGTTAGATTTTAATTTAAGATCCCCTGCGCAACAAGTGGAAAAAAAAATGATTACTAGAGGCCGGGTACAGTGGCTCTTGCCTGTAATCATAACATTCTGGGAGGCTGAGGCAGGTGGATGGCTTGAGCTCATGGGTTCCAGACCAGCCTTAACACAAAGCAAGATGTTGTCTCTACTAAAAATAGAAAAAAAAAAAAAAACTGAGGCAAGAGGATCACTTGAGCCCAAGAGTTGAAGGTTGCTGTGGGCTATGATGCTATAGCACTCCACCCAGGGTGACAGCTTGAGACTCTGTCTCAAAAAAAAGAAAGTAAGTACTAGGCACAAAAAGTTATTCAAGGCAGCTTTGGGTCAGCCTAACCTCCTAGCAGCCACAAAGAAAGGCAGATACCTTGTGCCATGCATTTCCATAGATGATAGATGACGTAAGTCTTTTCATTGGAAATGGTTTGCTGTGGCTCCAAACAATTCTTTCTCATGCTGATCTCACTCATCTAAACCTCCAGCCTAAAGTACAGCCTGTATAGGACTGGACAAAGAGTATACTTTTGTCATCATAATGTGCCATAATCTCTTCCATCAGAAGGATCTTCAGATATGACCATAAGCATCTTAGAGAAACACTGGATTTTTGCACAACTCTTGTCCTACATTGAGTATTGAATGTTCTGATTCCAGAGCCATTTACACAACAGTCACCATGATATCCCCAGTGCTTAGCCCATGGTAGACAACCACAGTATATTTGATGAAGGAATGAATGAACTCCCATTCCCCTCTTCAGGAGACACTAAGGATTTTACCCATCATAAAGCCCGAGGTTTGACTGTCAAACAGACTGAAAGGAGAGTGTGATTAATCAAGAGTGGCGTAAATGGTGTGAGGACCTAATCAGCACCACGCACGATGAAGAAAGGGTCGCAGCCAGTGGAAGAGTGGCTTTAAAAACATCCAAGTACTACTTCTTGGATGCTTCGTGAGAGATGGCTAAGGTAGAGTAACATCTCAAGACTTGTCTCTGAGGAGCCATGTGATAGTTCAGTGTTACAGGGCCAGGGTTCAAATCCTGCCTCTGCTACTACCGACCTGTGTGATCTTAAGGAAGTGACTCAGTCCATCCGGGCCTCAATCCCGCATTATAAAAGTGGCAATTAGCTTGCCTACTACCTCCCAAAGTAATAGAAGGTTTACTGGAGTTTGTGCATGGAGTGTCCAGATGGGTGTTTTCAGTGCCACACTCAACTCTGGGGCTACTGCCATCTGCCAAGTGTATGCCGTTGTGGCAATAATTAGAGTTGTGTATAGTTTCCCAGGAGGCACCAGGGTTCCATATTCATTATTTAATTCCTTCTGGAGCTGTTCTTATAAGTCTTTTGATCCTTTGGGGCTCCCACATTGCGGCAATAAAGGAGAGGATATCTGGATGGAGGTTTCCCTGAGAAAAGGCTCCTGTGTGAGAATCTGCTTCTCAGCCCAAGTTCCCCTGATAAAGTTTATTTGCAGGAGATGAAGAGGCCTCTCCCTCCTCTGTGGAACCTAAAAATAGAGCTGGAGCCTTCAGGGCCCAGCCACCTCCCACCTGCATATCAAGACAGAGTTACTTGGAGTCTCTCCAGGCTTAGGACATTTTGCCCTGAGAAATGAGAACGCAATGAACCCAGGCGTGCTGCCCTCAGACCTCAGGCCCAGGGAAGGCTGAGGCGAACCGAGAGCGTGGGCAGTTCTTTGTGCCCTCCCACGCAGAATGACAACGAATGGTTAACAGCTCAAAGAAGGTCTCTCTGCCCACATACCATGGAATTACTTTCATACTGTCCATAGGAGAAGGAATCAGCTGCCTTGGGAGGCAGTTTCACTCTCCTAAGGTGTTTTGTTTTATTTGCTTTGCTTTGGCTTTTGTAGACTGGCAGAAGTTGAGAGACCACCATTGGAGAGACTGAGACAGGGCTTGGCCTAGCTCTGAGTCCCCTTACAGACCTTCACAGACCTAACGTTCTCAGTTCTATACCACTGCTGAGACACCAGAGCAACTGTTGAAGAGAACCAACGGGAGCGTCTCCTATTCCCCTTGCGCACCACACGTGGCATGAGAACTGAGCCATGCCTACATTTGCACACCACTGAAATCAGTAGGTAGAGAGTCATGAAAAATGATCACATTTTTTTTTCTATTGCTATTGCTTTTATGATTTTTACATTTCGGTTTTTAAATGGGAAATTATCATTATAAAAAAACCTGGCTCACAGAGAGCCCTGGTTCTTCTCTTAACAAATAATGGAAGGGCGCTCAGCATCAGTATTGAAGCAAAGAAGGCTGGCTCATCTATTGCCTATTTACAAAATTTCAGTGTTATTATTAAACACCAGAAGTAAAAATGAGTTTGGTTTATATTGCCAAAATAAAATGGCCAGAATTTCCAGTGTCTTTCCATTTCATTGAAAATTAAGATCTAATAATTTGACAATTTAAATGCAAGATGCCTCTTTGGAGTTCAATACTGATGGGTCATAAATCTACACTAGCCACAACAGTTTGGGACCTGAAATTCAGAATACAGTGAAATGGCTTGCAAGATATGAAAGGCATCTGTCTCCTGAAGATGTTATTTCCTCTTTTTTGTCCAGTGAGGAAACAGACCAATTTGTGTATTAGCCGTTGAAAAGAAACTTACAAAAGGTAAAAGTTCCTTATTTTTCCCCTAAAAAAAAAAAAGATTCATTTTGACCAATCTCCTCATTCCATGTAGGCTGTCTCATTCATTACAATCTTTTAAACAATTCTCTTAAAAAACAATCCAGTTTTTAGAAGGAATTAGTTAAATGGTCCCCAGAAATCAGTGTTGATTTTTCCCCTTTCAAAACACTGCCGTAAGTATCTGAGATCATTAGTAAAGGGTGGAAAAATATCTGAAAATTTATCAAATGTAATTAATATGATTAAATAGAAGACAATGAAATGGGGACATGATGCTCACATTACAGGCTGGCTTTTTCTAAATGCTATTAGACTTAGCCAAGGAAGTGAGTAAAACAGTAACTATTAAGCCATTTATAGGAAGAAATGTCAGGCATTTAAAAGATAGTGAAAGAGGAGGGTGGGTGATATAGGACGGAGGGTTGTGTTTTTAGAAGTAACAACAGGCTTGTCCCCCATGGCTGCTGAAGTTGACAGAGCTCCAAGCTCACAGGGGGAGACACATTTAAAGGATCAACAGCACACAGGCCAATTCAATTTGGAAACTTCCCCACCTCTGGCTACCACCACCAAAATGCAACATCATTGCTGGAAGTCTTTCTTTTGAGAATAAAGCCACATCAGAACCACGTTCAGGAAATCCAGGTACTAGACCATGTTAGAGCAAATATACATTTCATGAGACACAGCACACACTTACATCCTTCAGTGGAAGGCCCAAGTTCATAAAAGAGATTATGGTTAATCTCCAACTTTCACATGTGGCAAAAGAAAAGAAAGATAAAACATAAGAAAACACCTGAGAAAATAACCCTCACTTTGGTGTTGTACTTTTCCTACTTTTATTCTCCTCTGTGCATTCAACTTTTCATTACTGATATTTACAACTCCATAGTTTTCTGGTAATTGCATTGTTAAATGACTGTGTGCCTATCAAATAATAAAAGTCACATTAGCCCTAAGAACCTGGGGGTGACATTATGTAGGCACAGTCATTCAGTATGTCTTCACCTTTTAAAATGAGCAATAGCAAAAAGTAATTAATCCATTAAAGCTCAATGAAGATTTATGAGTGGGCCCTCTTCCCAACTTCTGTCACTATAGCTGGGTGGGGCAGCTTAACTAAAACAGCCCTGAGAAATGCTATGAGCCATGAAGTTTCTTACTTGTGTATCATTTATGATACTCTTGGGGAGTAGGCCCTGCCTAAAAAAACCCAAAGCCGAGCACCCCATAAGGTTCTCATTACCAACAGGAATGTGCCAGGCCAGATGCAGTGGGGGCTGTCAAGCTTTGCAAACTCTCTCCCCCCAAAAACCTCATAAATTTTGCAGAATATGTTGCCTTGCTTGGATTTTTATGATTATGCTCAATTTAAGGAATCTTAGCCCATTCTTTTACCATTTACCTTAGTTTTTAAGAGTTATGTGATGTCCATGAAGTTCTAAGAACTTTGTCCTAATCAAATTTTTCTACATCTTCAAAATATAAACCCAAATATTTCCAGCCATACATGAATTTAAAACCTCCCCTTTCTTTGAATCGTGGTACAGAAATGCAGGCTGAATAGTTTCAAAGTTCTTCACTTGGGTAGACTCACCTTTGCATCTTCCATTAAGGCGATGAAACTAGGAAAGATGGAAATAATGGTGACCAGGATCTAAAAGTCAGCCAGTCTGACCTAGGCACTGAAGTTGTATTTAGGGCGATCCTACAAGACTTGGGGAGACATACATCCCTGGAGCAGGCACTGTAGTATCAAGGGAAAGACTCCCCCAACTTTGGGGTCAAGGGTAAGGGTGTGGATGGAGACAGTGGGCTGGAGTGAGCACCCAGGCAAAGGTTAGTGGTCCCCATATTCTAATTTGGTTTTGTGAATTTGAGTGATTTTAGTGTTGTTTTACAGAATTGATTTAATTATGAAATGTACTCCAGTTTTAAAAATGTAAAAAAGAATAGAAATACAAAAATAATAAAAATGTAAACGAATCTCAAAAATAAAATCTTTTGGTTTATTGCATATTAAGAAAACCCTTCCATCTGCCTCACTATCATGTGGATCATGATGCGACTCCCAAACCAGAGCTCCTTCCTCACACATTCCAGAAACCTGGAGGCAGGAAAAGGCCTATGCAGTCCAGTGTCATCCAATGAGATACGAAACAGGAGATGTACAGACCCCACGCTACCTACAAACATTTAAATTGGAATAAACTACAAAGACAGATGTAATCCTTTGGTAAATCAGATTATGAGAAGCAGACAAAATCGCAACTTTATTCAATGTGTCATTTATCCTGGGTAACTAATGCATTATTTGTATGAAGTTAAAATTGAGCTTTGAGAAACTATGAAATAAATCAAGTGCCCTACTTTATGTAATTTTAACAGACAGATCCCATTAGGATTCTACTATGCATAGCTTTGGGGTAAAATCATTGACCAGTATCCTTATAAATTAATCAACTGAGGTAAGGCTAGCTTGGCCGTCATTATTGGCTACTAATCTACACTCAGAATTCACTTCAAATTTTTAAGCCTTTTGAAATAGGTTATCAAATTGCTATTTTTTGTTCAAGATATTTATGTAACTGCAATTGTTGATAGTGTCTTGGGTGTCCTTTTTCAATGGCAGTCAGTGTGCCTTTGCATTTCATCGTATGTTTTGGCATGATGCTAATCAGAAGCTAATGAAAATGGTCTTCATCATTTCTGATGGGAAGTTTCACCACATGTAGTCTAAATATATTTGCACTGTGGAAGATTAAACCGTTACAGAACTTCTAAACTAATGGCCATAGTGCCTAATTGTACCAAAACATATATAATTTACAATTAATAGTTAATTTTTTTACTAAATCATAACTATATACAGTAATGCATTTATGGGGTATAATGTGCTACTTTTATATACAATTTGGAATGCTTACATCAAACTGGTT
This sequence comes from Otolemur garnettii, assembly GCF_000181295.1. Lineage (NCBI taxonomy): Eukaryota > Metazoa > Chordata > Mammalia > Primates > Galagidae > Otolemur > Otolemur garnettii. The sequence continues at coordinate 967,062 of NW_003852626.1, forward strand.
AACGAAGCCTTCACCTCATTTACTTAATTATTGGGTTAAGACATTTATACCTTGCACTTAATAGTTAATTTTTTAAAAGGACTATCATGGCTTTTGCAATTTTGCCAGATCTGCGATTAATACTAAGATATGTTTCATTTCTGACTATAAGACCTAATTTATTAAAGACCCATTAAGCACTTGATATCTACCCTCCTAGTATGTACCTTAATAATCTGGTTCTTTTAACTAGTTGGCTGTTTCATCTCCACTAAAATTTCCTAGATTTCTTTCTCACATTTCATCTCTCTATCTTCTGGACCTACATCTTGTCACCTTTAATTTTGCACTGTGAAAAGTGTAAAATAATGTTTAGACTTTTTTTCTAGGTTACTTTTAACACTTTGAAGTTGCCCATCAAGTGCCATTAGCAGCTCCTTTTCATATCTGTGAAGGCAGAAGGGTTAAAATTAGGCCTCTGCAGTTCACTAACTATGTGCCTTTAAAAAAGTGAGTGGTGGGCGATGCCTGTGTTCAGTGGGTAGGGCGACAGCTCCATGTATCGAGGGTGGCAGGTTCAAACCCGGCCCCGGCCAAACTGCAACAAAAAGATAGCCGAGTGTTACAGTGGGTGCCTGTAGTCCCAGCTACTCGGGAGGCTGAGGCAAGAGAATCGCCTAAGCCCAGGAGTTGGAGGTTGCTGTGAGCCGTGTGATGTCACGACACTGTACCAGGGCGATAAAGTGAGACTCTGTCTCTACAAAAAAGAAAAAAAAAAAAAGAAAGAAAGAAAGAAAAAAAAAGTGAGTGGTATACTTCTTTGTGCCTCAGCTTTCTTGTCTCTAAAATGGGTGTGGAAATACCCATCTTTCAGGGTGCTTGTTCAATGAGGTGATGTCTGTAAGTGCATGACATAATGCTCTGTAAAAGCTAGGTCTTAGTCTGACTACCAAACTATCTTATAAACTTCTTAAAAATCAACATATATGCACACTTTTCTACCTGTCTTTGGGAGGAAATTGTACTCTGAATCCTACAAAATGTGTTCAATCTAAAAATATATCTTAGGAAAACCCAAATGCTAGGTTAGCTCCCCAAAAGGGAACTATTAAAAAAAATAGACAAACACAAACTCAAGGCACCTGGCTCAAAGATTACAGTGCTATAAATGTGTGGAGAAAAATATTCAGCAAATGTTCAGGATATGTTCTCTTTCCCTTATACTACATGAAAGCTTCAATGCAGGGATGGTAATAAGTTAACACACTTTTTTAAAAAAGGCCTGCACATTTACCCTTAAAACATGGCTGTAGATACTAAATATAGGTAAAAATCTAAAATCACAAATCTGATAAGTTTTGAGCTATTTGGGGGAAATATTTTGCTCATCAACAAAGAATTCCCAGCAGGATTTCTGGCAAGAAAGATGCACATAAATAGCATTTAATTTATAAAATGTCAAGGGGCATGCTACTTCAGGAACATCAATTGAAGTCAACACACCTACCTGTATGTACCTGGCTGGCCACCATGATTTTAGCACTTCTCCTAGACCTCATTCTTCCATTTCTCAGCTATCTCTTTACAATTTTGATCCCCGAAAGCATTAAGGTAGTTATTGCATATCAATTCCTTTATTTATTGAACAAAAAGTAGCTGGGCACCTACTGGGCACCAGAACACTATTCTATGTACTGAGGAGGCAACAGTCAAAAAAACCAACAAAAATCTCAGCTTTCATTGAACTCATGTTCTTGTCAAGTTTGAATCAAGTCCAAGTTTACAAACCAAGATGTCTTCCTTCTAAGCATAGAATCTGTTGCTTACCCCAAAGAGGAGCAGAATTGTGTGTCTCTTGTTGGTGTACATATCTGGTAAGCCATGCTTCATGTTTGGTTAAGAACCTAAACCTCATGCTGATTTGTAAGTAAAAAAGATTGTGACTAAGTCCTCATCACCTAGTCCATTGCAGAGCCCTAGAGTAAGCAAGACTTGCCACTATTACAACGTATATCCCAGGGTGTCCTCATGGGTTAGTAGAGAAGCTAAGGATTCACATGGTCTGTGAATAATTCCATCTCTTCGATAAATACCTATGTTACCATGGTCAAGTTGCTGAATGCTTCTGTACCATTTTCCTACTATGTTAAATAGGAAAAAAATTCATATAACATAAATTAGAACCTTTAATATAGGAAAAGTTATCCCAAACTCTCAGTTTCTCTTATTGGTATTTCTACTACTACTATCATTATGCCTTCCCACCTACCCAAGGTTTAGCCCAGTGCCTGAATGATTTAAATAAATGAATGATGCTACATTCTGAATTGGCAGCATCAGGTTATTACTCTGGGTCAGGAATTAGGAACACAAAAATAAAAGACACATTCTCATCCGTTACAACAACACAAGTTCATGGAGGAGGCATGGACGTGAGAAAGCATGATCCAGTCCGGATGAAGTTGGCTTCAGATGGTAAGGAAGTACAGAGGAAGGGCATCTCTCCAGACAGGGTAGGAGGCTGGGAGTGCAGTGGGGGTGGGGGCCAGAAAAGGCAGGATTATTGTTCACTAGCAGATGCCAAGAGATAGAGCTAAGGTTTGAAGGATGAGACAGCAAGACAAAGAATTACTTTGTGGCCAAACAACTAATCACAAACACAGATGTCAACACCAATCAGACAGTGCCAAGGCATCGACCCACTTTTGCAGAAAAAAGAAATTCAGCCTGTGAAATATTGGTACACACCTAGCAAACAAAAGAGTTAATTATATTTTCAGAAAAGAAGAAAGAGCAAAAGAAGCTACGCGCATTTGAGTAGATCTCAAGAGTCGTGATATATGCTTCTTTTGAAAATAGCTATTTTGCCAGCAATTGTGCCAATTTACAAACAGTTGTTTCAATTGTTTTAGGAAAACAAATTTTCATTTGGTATTTCTTTGAAGAATGTCTGCAAAAATGTTTCCATACCTCAGATGGTCAAAATAGTCCTTGAGAGCTTTGTGGCTGTCCCTCAGCAAATGGCAGCTGGTGTCAATGAGAATACCCCCTTCACACAGCAAAACAGGACTCAGGCAGTTATGTAATGAATCTGAGTTACTGTCAAACAAGATAACTGAGGGGCCCAAGTCAGTTGTCTCGTATTGAGTATCGGATGCTTTTGTTCCTCTGAACGATCCAAATTTCCGGCTTTCTACTTCACTCTGAACTGGGCTTAATAATACAGAAAAACTTTCATGGGCCTTGACTAGGATTGCTTTACCTATTTAGCTTGTTTCTCTCTCTCTCTCTCTCTCCTAGAATTCTTATTTCACTTACTGCCTGTGTCACGCTATTTCCCCCAACCTAATTCTGCATTCTAATGTCAAGGCCATGAGGCCAGAGGTCATGTTTTACATTTCTTTCATCTCCCCCTAAAAATGACTAACTAGCAAAATCTTGGGCATAGAGTAGGCAGGCAATAAAAACAGGTCTTGAGAGCAGACGTGCTGAACTAGGGTACTGGGGCTCCAAATCCAGCTTTGTCACTTATTGACAGATGTCCTTAGGCAAGTCATTTTCCCACTGTGGGCCTCAGTCTCCTCATCTGTACAATAATAAGATTGGTTCAGATGACCCTAAAGCCTTAAAACACTAGGCTCTAGCAATTGATTAATGTCTACACACCAAAGCCAAGTATTTTGCCAGCAAATAAATAATAGCTAATTGATGAGACCTCTCCATGGCACTTCATGAGAAGCATCCATCATCCTGAATCTAATTTAGTTACTGTGGCTGTGCCGACCTGGCATGAAAACAATCAGTCCCTTTGGAAAATTAATTTATTTAAAAAATTACTTGATTGACATCCTGGAAGGGGAAATAAAGCCTATGTGTGTGATCGCATTTTTTGTTGTACAGCAGATAGTTAGGTCATCACGTACATATTGCCACAGTGTGAAGGTCAAACTGACCTCATAACACATTCCCTCTGCCTGGTTGGTTTGATCAAACCATTACTAGAAATGCGAAGACCAAGAAGACATCAGATTCCTAAGAAACTTCTTCCAGTAATTGCTAAAGCTGAGATTACAATTTTAGCATCACTACAAGTAGCATTTTACTTTTTACTTATATAAAAAAGAAACTATTTTCATGGTACTTCCAAGAGATATACTGCTTACAAAACACAAAATTCTGACTCCAGAAATATGTTTAATAAAGGTCACCAAATGAAACAGTATCTGCTATTGAGATTTTTCACCGAAGATGGTAGACAACGCAGAGAACTAGTATTTGTAAATCTAACAAAACAAACCATTCTTCACGGGATTGAAGTAATGTCTGTGCGCGTGTGTGTCTGTGTTTTGCAGCAATAGAGACATTGAAAAAAATAAACAGATGCGTGATTTTGAGTTAGTAATGAAAGCAAATCCTGTCTCTATAGCTTATTCCCCAATGTATGGCTTTTAAACCTGCATAGACCAGCCAACTAAAGAACCAAATCAAAGATTACTTTAAATCACTAGCTGATTTTCTTTTTCAAATGAAGCAAAATGCACAGGTATATTTAAAACATAGCATCCCATAAACTAAGCAATCCATAATCAAAATCAGATTCTAGCTGTAGTGCTATTGTCAGCTCTGCTTAAATCATGCCATTTTATTTAAGCTCTCAGATAATTTTTCTCAGCTCAGTAAGTAGGTAGATGTTAGAAGCTAAGGTCATCAAAAAGATTTACTTTAAAATAAATTCAACAATTCAGAGCATCACCCTCTCCGTGGCGCAAAGCGTGCCTCACTTTGAACATGCATATAAAATGTCATTAAAGTGCTACATGAAAGTTTTACATTAGAGGAACCCAGTGCTGGACCTTTGTTTAACAGTCATGATAATTTATGGTGTGGATCTGCTACAGTTAAGTAGAAAAACAGCCTTCTCATGATGAAATACAAGTCATAAAGGCAGAAACTCAAGGAAACCTGGTGGAATCCCTGTCCTCCAACCACTCATTTCTTCCTCAGATTTTTGTCACACATTCTTCTTTTAACATTCTCTGTATGGATAGAGACACAATAGCAGTCTGTTAACTCTTGTAACCCTTTGCCTTCAAGGATATTCCTTTTTATTGTTTTTTTCTAATGCTAAACATATCTTAGAATTCACAGAAATTCTACTTTTTAAATTCTACCAATAACAGGCACCCTTTGTTTGCCTTTTCTTATTTAGTTTCTTCTACAATCACTGGTTTTTCACATTATTTTCTGCAAAAGAGATCAGACTGGCTAAGAGACCTGAGAAGAATCGCAAACAATTAGAACATGATCACACAGGCAGAGGGCCAGTATTATCACAGGGACTTACTATGCAACTATCCTTGAAAGGCACCTGCATTTGCATGGAGAAGTCTTTGAGCTGAGTGTCGCTCTGACATCAATCAACAGATATTTATTGAGTACCTATGATGGGAAGCACTGTGCTGGGTGATAGGAGCGGGTGAGACACCATTCCCTAGGAACCAATGTGGATATTTAAACATAAATCACTTAATGCAACCGTAGTGACGCAGTGAAAGGGGGAATAAACACTAAGACCATCTACTTACCGTGTAAACTTAGGCAAGTCATTTAACCTCTCTCAACTAAAAATGGAGCTAATAAACCAATTTTAACAATCCCTTAAGATTATTGTGAGAATCAAATCAAATAATACATATGGCAAGTTACAAACACTTGGAGAGAAATGTTACTAATTTCCTATCTCTAGCTTTGAGGCTGCACATCAACCAGGCAAATATACCAGGGTCTTCTTTATGTGCAAGTATCAAATCCTCAAAATTGACCATTCAAATGTAAATGGACACTTCTCAAGTACTTGAGTGTTGCCTCCTTTCTATACAGTAGAACCTCCACAGTGGGCCTCCTCCCTACATTGACCACCTCCTTAAGGTGACCTAATTTTCATAGACCAAACATTCATCACATATATGTATCAGAAGAGTAGGCCTAGTTCCTGACGTTGACCACCTCCATATGTTGACCAGTTTGTTACAGTGTCTTGGGTGTTCAACTTATAAAGGTTCAATTGTGCATAATTTTCCATTCACAAATTTTTATTAAAGGGGCATCCATAAATAAAGTGTTAAGAGATTGTATCGGTACGTAAATTGTTCTTTCTTTAAAAGAAAAAAGCAGAATTCTATAGCTGGTCAGTTAATGTGGTAATTCCACAGACTTTTTCAATTTACACAAGTGTAACATACACAATCCAATCCATTTGTCAGTGAGGCCTAAATACTTGGGCCCACACAGTAAAGGTAGAAAGGTGCCCAATTTGGAAACTGAGAGATATGGAATTCTGACCAAGCTCTACTACCTACAGGCTGTGTGAACTCAGAGGAGTCAGACAACCTCTCCAGGATTAAGTTTGCTGGTCTGTAAAATGGGAAGGAATAACTCCTGCATGTTCCAATTCACAATGATCAAATGAGATGACATATGAAAAATAATTCCACATCTTGGAATTGGACAGGTTCAGACAAAAATGTCCTATGTTGAAGGGACAGGCTCTGGGGTCAGCTCCATCTAGGCTGAAACCTGGCTTGTATCACTGAGTACGTATGTGATTCCATCACTTCATCTATAAACAGGGATCATAACAGGTTCTATCTCATAAAGTTGTTAGAAGAATCAAATGAAATTGAGTATTTAAAGCATTTAATCCAAGCTTGGGGAAGTAAATACACAAATTATAGTTGCAATGATGATGATGTTGAGTTATAGCACAGGTGAAATGCACACACAGAACCATCCTTCGAAAAGTTCCCCCAATTGTGGTCTTGAATTCTCTAATCAGCAACATATTTCTTTCCATTTATCAGTAAACAAGTTTTTGAAATCTCCCTTTCTTTATCCCACAACAATCAGAAAAAGAAAGACAAAATGAAAAATGCAGTCAACTGTGCCAATTGTTTTGTCTACATGACAGGCTAATCAAGTACATCGCAGTTTTCCTTTTTGAGGTATGACCTACAGTTACAAGCTTTTAGGGCTACAGCTCTAGATTGTTCCAGAGATGGCCATTTTAGTGGACTTGTTCAATTTTAAAATCATGTTAAATACATGCAAATTTTGCATGCAAGAAATATTTTTAGCTAAGAATAATGGGCATGAAATAAAAGGTTAGCACATTAAAGTCATTTCTATTCAACAATAATTAGCACGTTTAAATACAATATAATTTTTATCCATCTACAAAATGCTTAAATGTTTGGAATCTCGTTTATGTCTATAATGACAGATTCATTTTTGAGGTAGTCATTTTCAATCTTGATTTGTATATTTTAAAGTTGTTAAATGCTTGACTAAATCATTAGCAAAACAATTCATGTAGCATTAAACTGATTTCTAACATGAGATAATTTTCTTCCTTGTTCACTAGATCTCTCTTTTAAGATCTGCTGAGATAGCTTTTATTCTCTGGGAGGTTGGGGGCGGTTACAAGAGACCTTATCACTAGCTAATTTCAACCCCTTACATCTCTCCTCCCCACACATTCCTCTGAGAAACTCAAGCCCTAATGGTTTGCTGAATGAATGTTCAAACTACACTGGAGAACGCATATTGTGCTAGCAGAGAAAACCCCCACTAGGCAGTCTTCCTTTGAATGGACCACAGAGGGAAAAGGGGAAAGATAAAGGGATGGAGACAGAGAGCCAGAAATCCTGGGATCTCTAGGCTTTAGTCAAAACAGGGTGCCCCACCCCTGCGCCCCACCACCGTCCTGCTATCTCGGGTTGGCGAAGGTTGTGTTCCCTCCAACTCCCACACCTTCCCATCCCTAAACAGTCCCGTTCTGCTCTTCCGGAGGACTGCAGCTAACGGAGGCCTCAGAAGACCTGTGCGGCAGAGCTGAGGCAGCGCTGTGCATGGGACAAGCCTGGCTGGAACTGAAACAGTTCACTTTTGTCTGGAGAGCAGCCCCCGCCCCCGCCCCCAGCCCCCACCCTTACCCGGGCCCCCACCGGGCCACAGGCTGCAAGGTCGAGGATGCTGGGGAAAGTGTGGCTATGGCCTTCGCTGAGGGGGAGAGGCCTGGCCGGCACATGGCCCCTTCGCAGCCTTGACAGCCCCACGCGGACCTTTGAACTTTCTATTTATATAACAGTTTAGTGAGTTTAAGACTCTTCCTGTATGACTGCCCATTTGCAAGCTCGCCTCTAATTAGGCGACTTGTGAGACATCACAGAAAAACTACAAACAATTGCTGCTGTCCCTTGCAGGGAGAAGCCAGCCACCGTCACAATCACTGAACTAGAATTTTCACCGGGCTTTTAACATTTTGATTTTGCTATCGTGGTGGCTTTCTTTTCTTCTTTCTTGTTCATTTTTAATAATTTGCCCCCTTCCGTATTGTCTATCTGTCTCGGTCTCTCTCTCTCTTCCTTTCTTATGAAAAGAAAAACATAAGCGTCCCCACAAAGAACCTCAGCTTGTCACAAAGCAATACCTGTTCAATGCTGACGGGGCTGCTTACCAGACTAAACAGCTGTGTACTTTGTAGGCCCTCTGAAATTGTGTTTCGCCCTCTCTTAAATAGGGATAAATTACATCAATATTGCTGGTCAACAAGTCTAAATCTAGCCACATGACCTCCAGTCACCTTAAGAATTCATTTACTTGGTTACCACAAGCAAGTGTACGTAATAATTGAAATCACAGAATTTCATTTTTCTTTACCTTTTCCTCTCCTTTTTTTAAAAGAGCAGTCATGTCTTTGGTGCACACAGACAGACATCTGTGCTTTCCTTTTCTTTCACAGAATGGTTTATATTAAATTCAAACTCAGGTGAACATTGCCCATTCATCCAGGAATCTTAAAGAACTTGAGCTTTGGCCCTTTAATCGAGTCCAGAGCATGACCCATTAAGTTATTCTTGCAGTTTGGGAAATCCAGCGGCATGTTCCATGAGGCATGTGAGCACTCCCAGACACCACACATACGTGCACACTGCAGCATCATTCAGACCTCGTCCTTCCCATTTGCATCCGTCCTAACATGTGTGTGTTTGTAAATGGGCATGCACTTTTTGTTTACTATACTCAAGTGTTTGCAAATAACACATCTGCCGGTGTGTGTACAGTCTTTCTTCATTCTGTCTAGGAAAATGAGTTTGTTTTTAAGCTGTCCTGATCTGTTCATTGTCATACATCTAGGGTTGCAGGAGAGATGGCTCAGAGCTTATTGTTCCACAAGTGAATGTTAAGAATAGATTCAAGGTAAATAAGGTCCTCAACTTTGCTGGCCCATTTTCCCAACTTAGCCCTCCTCGGGGGCTAGGGGAGAGTAAATGCCATTACTTTAAGGAGGTCTTACTCCCAGGGAGGGGAAGTAAACATGTAATGAACATGTAACTGGCACGCTCTAGACCTCCAAAGAGAGTTTGGAAAGGTACACATTTCCACTCAAGACAATGTCAAGCTTCTCAGCTCATTCACTATGGTCCCATTTACGTTCCTTTTCTCTGTGGGGGTGTACAAAATGTAGAACACAACTGAATTACAAATGTTTATAAACACAGGGGCGCAACGGATATCACAGCTTCACAATCAAACAGTAAGAAGGAGAAATCTTCCTGGATCCTGTACCCTGAGGGGAGAGGCCGGCTTATTTATGCAGATGTATTATACTAATTCATCGGTATCACACATAATATACATGGAGTGTCCAAGTTTGCATGCGTCTTAACTGAGGTGGCACAGTTAGGGATCTGGAGGAGAAAAGGTTACATTTTCCTAAAGATAAGAAGAGATAGCCTCCCCAAAGGTGAGAGGTGGCATATCTTTGTGAAAAAGAAAGAAATCAAGCATAAAAGAGCCCATCCCCTTTAAATATGCAAGCGTGTGTCCATAAGATAAAACTGTAATTGAAATAATACAGTAAACATGTTTTTAAAACTTTGTACCTTATATACGTTTAACATTAGAACTATACCCATGAAATTAATTATAACAATGTTAAATTAATGATGTTGACCACACCATATATAAGGCAAATTGCACCAAAATAGTAGTGCTGTGGTTATTGGTTGTCTGCAAAATAAATTAGTGAAGCAGAGTAAGCCTGTGTGCAGGAACCTAATGTTTAATTGAGCAGTAATTTTAACGTGATCTTTACTTTTAAATAACATTGTGATTATTTTTTTAAATGTAATATGGTCTCCAGAGCTGATAAAACCCTGTATGGTATTGAAATGCTTTACAGATTAATACTGATCTAGCATGATTTGGGCTTCAAGGATTTACCCAGAATTTCTGTGAAATAAAATGCATTTAAGTTCTGATTATCTTGGATTTGCCACTAAAGGAGGCATGATTAGCATAATGAAGCTATTGGCAAAGCGTATGACCCTTTTTTAAAGAAGAAAATTGCCTAAAATATCACATCAACAGGGGAAATCCTTGTAAAAATACACAGCATTCATAGCCAACGGCTGTTGGTAGTTCAACATTGCAAAAGATTTCGCTCTACTAGTAGGTACTACAAATTATTCTAACTACATTTAAAAGGTAACAGCCAAGAGTGCAATTCTAAGCAACTACCACCGCGCCCTCCTCCCGTCTAGTTCCTTAGGCTGTAGAAGGAAACTGATACGTTAACATGTTATAACAAATAAACAGTGATAATGTTTGTAGTAGGCGAAGTTTTTGAAAAGTTAATAGCTATATATATATATTAGTATTTATGCACGCACACATGCACATCACCAAGAGAGTAAGAACTTTCTGGCTACCCAGTCACATCTGCATCATCTTTCAAAACGTCTCAGAGCCAAATTTAGGATTATTTTGTGAAGAGCTGACTAACCCTTTGAATCAGAGCTGGGTGCCGGGTTCACTAACCTATGGTCGCCTCTCAGTGGGAGGCCAATGGGGGTTTATGAGGTAATTAAACGTCCAAGGGCATCGGAGCAGCAGACTTTGGGGGCCAACTTTAAAAACCCAGTCTTGAAAGCCAAGCACCAAAGTCGGCTGCACTCAGGGTCCCTGCGCCAAGGCCCGCAAAGCAGCAGCTCCGCGCAGGAGTGCAGGGAACTTGGGCTGAGCCGGCAGAGAAGGTGTGTGCACCTCATCCCACGGGGATGGAGATGGCAGCGCGGGGGAGGTGGTCACCGAGGAAGCCGAGGGTGGCCAGTGGCACCTTGCCGGCTTGCCTTTCCCCCACGGCTGGCTGCGAGTGTTGGACACCTGGAAAGTTGAGGCATATCGAGTGGGCAGCATCGGGGCGCAAGGAAGCCGGCCTGACCAGGTCGTGGGGCTCAGTCCCCGTGGGGCACCAGATTCGATGTGGGCCAAATGCAACTCTTTGCACTTGGGGTGCAAAGTGACGCTTTCGGGTCTGTATCCCTCCCTCTCCCGGGACCTCCCTCCACCCCAGCACCAGACCTAGGAGTCACAGTGGCAGGAGCCCCAGGCAGCTGAGAGCAAGTGGGAGGGCGTGAGGGGCGCCCCCACGACTGCCCCTGGCTCCTCTTAACAAAGGCGAAAAGCTCGGACCCCACCAGGGGACCTGCTCATCACAGGAAAAAGCAAAAATCGACACCTACCACTGCTGCTCCAAGTCCCAGTCCCTGAAAAAGTCGAATAGATCCATAGCGGCCAGGCGACGGCGACGGGCGGGCGTGCGTCCCTGCTCTCTGCGGGTCGGCAAGGCTCTCCGCGCGGCTTGATCGCTGCTCTGGGCGGCCCGGCTCTCTGGCCCTCCCGCCCTACTAAAAGTGCCCGGGCCGCATCTGCGGCGGCGGTGAGAGCTGGAGGTGCCTGGTCCTGCGCTGCGGAGCGGCAGTGGTGGCACAGGGCGGGCAAGCGCCTGGCTGCCCGTTTGGGTCCGCTCGGTTCGCGGTTGCCCGCGCGCCCAGTGCCCCG
>NW_003852626.1:979133-1164354 GCF_000181295.1 Otolemur garnettii
CGCGGCAGCATCACACACTTACACACTCACGGGGGCGGAGCCTGGACAGCTCGAAGCCGCGACATGGAGCAGGCACGTTATCATCCCCGGATCTGGCAGGGGCTTGCCCCGCCCGCCCTCGCTGCCTGGGAACCCCCTCTGTTAAAATCAGCTGGTGGGAGCGGCTGCAGAGCTGGGGACTCTGACCGGTCCCTATCCCGGGGCCTGGGACTCGGGGGCAGTCACCGGGAAGCAGGAGGTGGGCTGGCGGGGCCGGGACGCAGGCTTGGGGAATGGGACCCCTCTCTGATTCCTCACCCACACCCACCGCTGGGAGTTACTGTTTGGAACCAGAAAGGAGGAAACAAACTGCTGTGGGATTGGGGGTCGACCCTGCTGCCAGGGGCTGAGTCCCTGTCTGGAGAGGTTCCTTGGGCCCCTGGTACCAGAGCAAACTTTTGTGGGCCTAGGCAAACCTGGGGTCTGCAGCGCAGAGCACACGGGGCCAGGAAGGAAAAGGCAAGTCACCTTTACTGTCCCCGTGGCGCCGCGTGCCTGTACCCAGGGGACCGAGGGGACCTGCTTCAAAGCCATGTCGGACTCAAATGCGCGGCGCGCACCTAGTGGGTCAACAAGCTGTGGCCCTGGATTCAGTGGGCGGCAAGGATCGATGCAAATGACTGCCCTTGTGTAGCTCAAAGCTAAGACTGTCACCTTCCCCTCACAGCCACCACGTGCCTAGAGCAAAAGACTTCTATGCTTTCCTCCTTTGGGAAATGGGAAAACCGCTGAGTGCGTGTCCACTATACCACACACTTGCTACCCATTCCCTCCCAGCCTGCAATTCTGTCTCTCTGCATGTGGAGGGCTTAACTGAGCCTTCTTCAGCCTCCACTCTGGGACCAGGAAGGGGTGGGATCCATTTAACCAGTTCCCTGAGGGAATGATTTCCAGGCCCCCATGAAAAGAAAGGTGTTTCAGAAGGGACAGGACCCATTTCTGTCCACACATGCTCCTGGAATCCCAGACGTCTCATTGCCTTCTTTGTGTAGTTATCCACAAAGGTAATGGTACTGGCTCCTTACCCAGATCTGAAGGCCAGAACGCTCTTAGGAAGAGCTGTAGACTAAGCATTGACAGAGCAGGGTGCCAGTGGCTCTCTGTGCCACTCTGAGCAAGTCATTTCTCTGGACCTCAGTTTCTCCATCTGTAAAGTGGGGAACTTGACCCAGTAGATTTCTGGCTCATACTGCTCTGCCATTCTCCCTTCTATTTGAATATGCTTCTCTAATATTTTCTCATATTCTCAAAATCCCAGAAGAAACAGTGGCCCCCAGACTGAGGAAAATGCTTAAGATCTGACATTTCCCTTAAAAGGGAATCCAGATTGGAACTTAGAACCTGGGAACCTCATCTAGAGCTGGGGCCAGTAGAAGGTGCTACAGTTCCAGGCTTGAATGGCTTCAAGATGTGAGCTACAAGGGGCCCAGTGTTTGAGCTCTCTCAGTTTCTTCTTATAGCAAAAAGCATATCATTAACATACAGAAACAAGATCCTGCAATTCAAGCATCTAATGGGGCTTTGCTCTGATGTTTATTGTGCATGGTACCAAATATTCAACAGATGCTAATTGATTGATGGAAAATGAACCAGTGGGCAGCCAAGAGAAGACATCTCCAACTGCCTTGTCGATCTGGCTACCTATAAACTCCTCTGGTCAAAGACTCCATAGCAAATGAACTATTGGCAAAAATGGGGGGTGGGGGAGGGATTATTTCTTGTACCTTGTTTATTCTTGGAATTCCAGTCTTCATCCCTAGACTATGAGCCCTTAAGACAACAAGGATTGCCTAGCTCAGATCTGTGGCCTTCAACCTTCATGCCCTCATTAAATGACCTCGAATCGAATTTGATTGCTAATAATGATTGTTGCCAGGGTTAGTGCTAGATCTGCCTGAAAATCCTTAGAGGAAAAGCAGAACATCTACAATTAACATTTAAATGATGATTATGGTCACTTTGTGTCTGGTTTACTTTTCTCATGAGATTATATTGATTGGAGAAAGACAGAAAAATAATATGCTAGGTAAATAAATGTTCAACAGAAATAAAGCTGTTCCTTTAAGAGTTCCAGACCCCCATCACCCCACTGGTGCACTTTCTTCCCAATCAGCAGGAGGACAGAGCAGAAGCAGAAGGAGTCAGCAAGAGGCAACACTCTGAACAGAAGTGCCTGCGGGAAGGAGAGAAGAGACAAGTGGTGCTGGCTGCTGCTTCAAAAGAGGGGCAGGGGCTTTCCCTTCCTGAGATCAAAGTCAAGCAGGAAGGCTAGACTTGGTGGAAGGAGCTTCCACCTCCTAGCCACCTTTCTAGAACAGGGATGAGGCCAAGGGAGGCAACCTTGACCTTGACAGGGCCAGGCCATCCCAGAGGCCACTGGATTCATGCCTGGCACATGATCAGTGTCTGAGCATCAGCTATTGGGCAGAGCAGATTCATCTTCTCAAATCCAAGGTGTGCTTTCTCCCTTTTTCCTCCTCCTCTGTATCCCTGGCTTTGATGGGTCAGGAGCCTTAGAACTCAGCTATTTAGTGAACCCTCAGATATGTGTGCACACATGCTATATCTAAGCTGTGCTTCCCCCACTAAAAGCTGGCAGGAGGAGGGGCGGCTCCTGTGGCTCAGTGGGTAGGGCCCTGGCCCCATATACCAAGGGTGGTGGGTTCAAACCTGGCCCCAGCCAAACTGCAACAAGGAAATAGCCAGGTGTTGTGGCAGGCACCTGTAGTCCCAGCTGCTTGGGAGGCTGAGGCGGGAGAATCGCTTAAGCCCAGGAGTTGGAGGTTGCTGTGAGCTGTGACGCCGAGTCACTCTACTGAGAGCAATAAAGTGAGACTGTCTCTACAAAAAAGAAAAAAATAGCTGGCAGGAGGAAAGGGAAAGCAGTTTGCTGAAACCTGGTAGCATGAGGAAATAAAAGGGCTATCTGGCGACTGAGCCCACTGCTGCTGTCATACTGGCAGCTCAGCCATATAGCCTGGATCTGGGGAGGTCAAGTTTTTCCCTTCTATTCCACTTCCTAGGGTATCTTTGCTAAGGTGGAAGACTCATCTGGGCCAGCATGTTGCCTGCCACAGGCCCCAACCTCAGGACTCTCAGTTCAACCCAAGATCTCCAATGCTTCTCTCCCTCTGACCCTCCTCTCTCAGCTGGCTTCTCCCATTCTGACTGCCATGCTCCCTGCACCACACCAATCTCACCCATTGAGAAAACCCCAACCAAGAGGAGCCTGCTGGGATCATTGGGCCAAAAGAAAGCCATCTTTTCAGACAAGAAAGCATCAGAACTAAGACTCCATGACCCAATCTGTTGAAGTGAAGCCAGAAATCATTTTTTAAGAGGCTTAGTTTCATAGAAATGCTGATTCTCAGATTTTCTAACATGAGATTCTTGACTTGAATTACTTTTAAGGGAGTTTAATTTGTAGTCTCCAGGTACTAATCTTCATTTCAAAGAATTTGAAATCCTCCATTCATACAGTTGTACTAAAGGCACTGTCATGCAGGGTCTGGTAGATAGTGTCTACAAATTAAGATTAATTTAAGAAAGTTTCACCATGCATGTCAGTTCTAGGAAATGAACAAATTGACAGCCTGTGATACATGTGTCATCCTGTCACACCTTAGATTTCCACTTAAAATATTAAGCATTTGTTTCTGACCTGGTATGCTGTCAAGCTGACTTACTTTCTCGGAGGAAATTGTGAACAAGGCTACACCTTGTCTGAGGAAGCCTGTTAGAGATAGTTCCATGGGTTGCATTGGGACCACCATTTTCCATTACTGTGGCTCTTCCTGTGATAGAGCATCCTAGAGTTGCCATGAGTTTGAAATTGACCAATACTACTCTCTGAACTTGGGGAGGCAATTTTCACAAGTGGACTGTAATCTCTGAAATGAACCTTGTCAAAGGAACATTTCATCGTTTCTAGGCTTAGAATATCTGTACTTACTTGTTCCATTTCAGTCCTCCCCAGAAACTGTAAACCTCATGGAGCCAGAGCCTAAGTCCATGCCATCAAAGCCTAGTACAGTGTTTAACACCTAGTGAGCCCCTCCAGCGTCTATCCAACCAGTCTCTATGTAGGTGGCAATCCCAGGAGGTGATTTCAGAATAATTTTTGGAACTTAGGATGTTCTTTATGAATATACATATGTCATTTTTTCACAATTCCTGGCACTGCCACTTTATACTTGGGATATCAATCATGGATTATGATTGAAAGACCCCATCCACTCTTGGTTTTTCTGGTTATGGTAGACAATGATCCCATTTCAGGGATCTTCCAAAAGTCCCTGGCTCTGGGTTCCCACTGGGTCCTAAATATCAAACATCATATAAGTTTATGTCCATCATCTTCTTAATAAGGCTTAATGTATTTGGAGGATGATGTTATTCCGGTTTTGTATGGTATGTTGCTATAATTCTTTGTGTATATTTATCATAACAATAAAAATAGATAACATTGATCAAGTCCTTATTATGTAATGGGTACAGTGCTAAGCATTGTACATACTTTATTTCATTTACTCCTCACCATGATTCTCGGAGGTAGGTACTAGCATTATGCCTATTTTCCAGAGGGAAACCAAGACTCACAGGGCACAAGACTCTGTGCTTACTCAAAGTCACAGAGCTCATATGTGATAGCCAAGCTTTGTCCCCAAGCTTATTTGCTGCCAAAGCCCATGTGCTGATCTAAGCTGCCACACCATCCCCTTTCTGCATTCACGAAAGAGTTCATCTCACTGTCACCCTGGGAGGCAAGCAAGGAACAAATAATTACCTCCATTTGACAGTAGAAGAAACTGAGGTTAAGTGACTTTGCCAAGGACACATGGTGGCACAGCTGAGCAGCTAAGGCTGGGACACTATCACCCAGGCACCAAGTTTAGTATTGATTATATTGACCCCATTATTATTTATAGTCTCAGGACCACCCTGATGAACTATAATACCCTGGGAGTTTGGGACTGCAATGGATTCAGTTAACTGTTGGATAAAAAAAAAAAATTCTCATGGTGCAATTTCCCTGATCTCAACTGTGGCTGAATCAGGGGAAGGCAGTTGGCTGAACCATGCCCTTGCATTGAAGAAAGTCAGTCTAATAGGCAACAGGAAGCAAGAATATGGTGGGGCAATTCTTGTTTCATCATTTAAGGAGACTCAGATGGGTCCTTTTTCTGGAGATTAGAAATCCAGGACTAATAAAGCCCTTTGGTGACTGCTAGGGAGCACATGGTGGTGGGCTGAAAGGACTCCATGGGAGATTCCCTTCTGCATGATACTGTGCTGCTGTACAACTGCAAATCCCTGGTTCTCTGTCCTCACTTCTTAAGGGCTCCATTTCCTTGTCTATAAATTATGGCTCCTCGATTTGAAGTCCCTTTATACAATCTCCAGTCCATGGCCAAATGCAGATTGGTAATTTATAAGGATGAGGGAGGCAAAGTGAAGAGTCACCTCAACTGCCCAGATCCATCATCTCCATTCCTGATCCAGGGCTCGAGAGACCTACTTCCTGGTGTTCTGAGTGCTGTCTCTGCTCTACTCTCTGTAACCCATTCAGCAACAGGGCTGCCAAGGATCTCTTCGTGGAGCCCGAGCCACGCCATAGGATTGAAGAACTAAATTTCCGAGTTCCCAACAGCTAGACAGGAATATATATGGAAGTGCTTTGTAAACAGTAAAGGGCCCCAGATAGATGCGTGCTCTCATCATCCCTAGAGCTGGTGTCTCAGAAATTTCTCCCCTGGTGACATTAGTAGTGTTCTGTGTCTTAGCTGTGTTTGTAAGGTTTTTCCTAGGTTGTTTTTGCCCCTTTGCAAATCAGAAAACTAACACGGGGTTCCTGTGCCTGATGCTGCAAGTTGCAAGTCTGATGCTTTTAAAGTAATACTTATTAATAAATATAAACTTATTTTAACTTAGTAATCATTTTGGGAGAGGGTTAAGGTCACTGATTTTTATATTGAAATATTGAAAGGGTTTTAAATCAGTGTCTTTGTTTAAATTATCCTGATTATCGGCATCATGAGAAACTTTAATTTTTCTAATAAGCTACTAATTCTAATCTTGCTACAATCAAATCCTTGGCAGTGTTGTTAAAAGAAATGAAATGATTGCCTACTGTCAACTTTTAGCTGCTTCTGTCTTTCTATTTTCAGGAAATAGAATGCATTAAGGCCTTCAAGCTCTGAATTATTCTCGAGAGCTTTGATGCTGGGGTTTAGAGACGGCCATCAAAGGTACGATTAGGCTGTGTTGTTCCATGAGCGAAGGCCTAATTATCTCGCCTCTGGGGAATTGATGTTCCGGAGAGACTCTACTCCCTCGCTACTCAGTGGTTACTCCATCCTCTTTGCACAGCGTTTGTACCAGATTAGAATGATCAGGATGATCCAGAATCAGTCTAGACTATAGTAGTTACATGGTTGAGAAGACTTCCCATCACTTTCCCTGTGGCTCCACTTAGGCTCTTTTTTCCATAAACCTACAACCACCTCAATGAATCAAATGCCTCTGGATCCACTGCCAGTGATAATAGGATCTCCTGTGATCAGACAAGTATGCATCTGCCCGTTTCCAACTTATAGTCTATATTGGGTTGAAGGAAAATAATCCAATGAAAGATATAATCCAGTCCAAAGTTTCTTCACAATCTTCTGAGTGACTGCAGCCTAGAGGAGGGCCATAACCTTCACCAAGCTGCACTGCAAGGCGTTACACTTAAGCCTAAATGAGTAGCATTTCCTCTGTTCCACCGGGCATACTTTGTCACTTTACTTACCAGATCATGACATTTTATTCCTTACATTTAAATTTCTCAGCTGGATGACAACTCCGATATAGCCTTTTTCTTTTCTGCCACCATTCAACTTTTTTTTATATCATAGAATCATAGAATACCATCACCACCAGGATCCTACTGAGTATCTGCAGCTCAGAGGGGTTCCAGGTTACTCACAAGATCACACAGCCAGTTATATCAGACTCAGAACCATAACCAGGTTTCCTAAGTCCCAGTTGAATGCCTAAATCATGAAGTCCCAGAATCTTAAGCCATGGTCTCTTATACTATTTCATGTCATAAAATACATGTTGCTGTTTGAACTATTAAGGAAAAGTGTTATCCTTCAGAGAAAATGCAGATACCATCCAAGAGTCCTTAAGAGAATTATTGGCTGTTTTGTTGAGGATTGACAATTTCTCTAGTACTCATCAACAAGTGTTCATTCAGCTTCCCAGTTCAGGTCCTACGTTAAGTAGACACTTTCCCATACCACTGCTTGAAAAGAGAAGATGGTAAACCCTATCCAGAAAACACACGAATTTCAGTTTATTTAAAGCAAACCTTCCTGAAATAAATTATACTGGCTTTCTGGAGTGTAAGGTCCCAAAGTAGTTCTCAGTTAAAGAATAAAACCCCAAAGAAATACACAGGCTCTGAGGTGGGAAATTTCGGTGATACTTTCATTTTCCATTAACCTGACTAATGAAGTGTTTTCTTCAACACGGTATCATTTATGTAGCATATGTAACGTTCCACATGTAGCCTTCTTTCTGCCTTCCAAATCCCTCCTTCAACTTCTGTCATGATAGAATCTTTTCCTCCTCATTCTTCTCAGCTGAATTGTGTTGGCAAACGCTTCACTGAGGCCAAATGGCAACCTGATTCCACCTCCGAGGCTCACACAACTTTTACTGACTTTGCGCATCCTCCTCAAATGCATCACAGGCAAATGTGGGGAGCGTGAAGAAAATCTTTTGATCTCATATTTGAGAGCTTGTGAAGAACGGAAATATTACCTGGTATTTTCTTTCCATTTTCACATGCCCCCGTTTTGGTTGAAGTATCTGCTTTCACCCAAAAGCACATTTGAAATGAAGAGCTTTTTCAATGCGTTATCCTCTATCAATAGACCTTCAAGTAGCCAGTTACAACTTTTGTGATAGCACTCAGTAAAGTGTAGTTTCTAGAAGTTCTCTGATAAAAAGATGATGGAACATTTCTGCAACAATTGTGCTCAAACTTAACTTGTATTAAGGTTGACTAGACACCAGGACCACTTACAGAAGCAAAAGTTCACAATCTCTATGAGATTCATAAGAAAACCATAAAATAAGGAATAAACTTTTCTTTTTTTTTAGACGGAGCCTCAAGCTATCCCCCTGGGTAGAGTGCCATGGCATCACCGCTCACAGCAACCTCCAACTCCTGGGCTCAAGCGAGTCTCCTGCCTCAGCCTCCCAAGTAGCTGGGACTACAGGCACCCGCCACAACGCCCGGCCATTTTTTGGTTGCAGCCATCGTTGTTGTTTGGCGGGCCGGGCTGGGGATTCGAACCCGCCACCTTAGGTGTATGTGGCTGGCGCCTTAGCCGCTTGAGCCACAGGCGCCGAGCCAGAATAAACTTCTTTTGATGATTTGATTACTCAAGGGCCTGGTGTGCCTTTTGGACCAATAGCAGAACTTCAATCAGCAAACAATCAATTTGGCTAAGAACCTCTATGCTATTGTGATATATAAACAGAGGCTTTCTATACAAGCAGGGGTTAATACATAAAACTTTTAAAAGAGTTTTTCTTTAGAGTTTCCAGGTGATAAAAAGCATGCCTACTCACAAAAACACAGGCAACATTGCCTGACATGTTTGAACTATATAAACTTGTCCTATAGAAATGTGGGCACATCAACATGTAAATACCAATATCACCTGAAACATTCACCTTTTCTTTGTGTTAGGAACATTTCAATTCTTCTCTCCTAGCTATTTTGAAATACACAATAAATCATAGCTAACTATAATCTCTACTGTACCACTGAAAACTAGAACTTGTTCCTTCTCTCTAACTGTTAACACCAGTTAACCAAATTATCTTCATTCCCTCCTCCTCACATCCCTTCCTAGCCTCTGGTAACCACCATTCTACTCCCTAACTCCATGAGATCTACTTTTTCAGCTTGGCTCCTACGTATGAGTGACAACATGCTATATTTGTCTTTCTTTGTATGGTCTGTTTCACCCAATATAGTGACCTCCAGTTCCATCCATGTTGTTGCATGACAGAATTTCATTTTATTTTACGGCCAAATAATATTCCATTGTGCATATGTGCAACAGTTTCTTTATCCATTCATCTGCTGATGGACACTTAGGTTGATTCCATATCTCAGCCATTGTGAATAGTGCTGCAATGAACGTGGGGGTGCAGGTATCACTTTGATATACTAATTATTTTTTCTTTTAGATATAAAACTAACCATGAGATTACTAGATGGTATGATAATCCATCTAGTAATGGTTTTGGAAGGAACCTCCATAATGCTTTCTTTTTCTTTTTCCTTTCTTTTACTTTAAGACAAAGTCTCACTTTGTTGCCCTTGGTAGAGTGCTATGGTGTCATAGCTCACAGCAACCTCAAATTCTTGGGCTGTAGGGATTCTCTTGCCTCAGCCTCCCAAATAGCTGGGACTACAGGCATCTGCCACAACGTCCGGCTATTTATAGAGATTGGGTCTCACTCTTGCTCAGGCTGGTCTTGAACCTGGGAGCTCAGGACAATCTACCTGGCTTGGCCTCCCAGAGGACTATGATTACAGGCATGAGCCACTGTGCCCAGCCCCATGATGTTTTCTATAATGGCTGTACTGTTTTACATTCCCACCAACAGTATATGTGTATCCTTACCCTTTCTCTGCATCCTAATCAGCATTTGATTTTTATCTTTTTGGTATTAGCCTTTCTAACTGGGCAAGATGATATCAATAATTATTACTGATGCTGAGCATTATTTCATATGTACCTGTTGGCCATATGTATGTTTTCTTTTGAGAAATGTCTATTCAGGTCTTTTGCCCATTTTTAAATAAGATTATTCGTTTTTTTCCTATTGAGTTGTTGCCAACCCATTTTGACAAAGGTGCCAAGAATGAGCATTGGGGAAAGAAATAACAGTCTCTTTAATAAATCGTGCTGGGAAAACTGGATATCCATATGCAGAATAATGAAAGTAGATCCTCATTTTTCACCACATAGAAGAACAACTTAAAATGGATTAAAGACTCAAATCTAAGACCTGAAACTACAAAAAGAAAACATTGGGAAAACATTACAAGATATTGTTTTGGGGCAAAGCATTTTTGGATAAGACCTCAAAAGTATAGACAACAAAAGTAAAAATAAATGGGTTAAATCAAGCTAAAAATCTTCTGTGCAGCAAAGTAAACAGACAAAGAAACAAGCCACAGAATGGAAAAAATATTTGCAAACTCTCCATCTGACAAAGGATCAATAACCTGGAAATATAAATAACTCAAACAATTCAATAGTAACTAACATATTCTTATTAGAGAATATTAGAATACAAAGGAAACTTAAAGCTTACGGATCAGTTATACCATTTTACAACTTAGAAAAAGAATCAGAAAAGAAAAATTAGCATAACAAAGTTCAAAAGCTTTCTAAGGAACAGAGTCAAAATTCTAACCCATATTTGTAAGCCCAGTTCTCATTCCACTCCATCACAATGCATGTCCTGAAAACGCACCAGTAGTGGCCATCCATCTTCTGGAAGAGTAAGACTATTCCTAAAGCCCACAGAAAGTAACAAAGCAGTCCTTGAAATGAAGTAGTCAGAGATAGGGAGTGGGGTTTGCGTAAATAGCTACATAAAGAGATATTATTCAATCGTTATTGTTATGTTTACATAAATTTGTAATAAGTGGAAAAAAATTTATGAAGGGAAAATGTATGTTATAAAAGCATATAAACATTATAAGCCTGAACTACATGAGACAGATGCTTAGGAAGAAGACTGGAAGGTAGCAAATGGACCCAAAAGTAAATATAGTCTCCAGTGGGAGGCAAGGGAGTGAGATGTGGGTGATTTGTTGTCCTATTTTCCTGTGTTTTCCAACATTTTTATAATGCTCCTGTATTACTTTTTCTAATGAAAAAAATTTAAATAACTTTCTTTTTTTGTTGTTAAAAATGGTGTATTCTGCACTCAGTTTAGGCTAGGGTCTCCACAGAAGCTCCATAAAGCCAATCCCTACTGGGTTTAGAAATCTGCCTTCTATTCTCTAAGAGACATAAATCAGTGAAATACATATATTCATGGAAAGATGAGGATGTGGAAAGAACATTTATTTTGGAGATAACTCTTCAAAGGAAGTTGAAAGGGATGGAGAAGTCAGAAACTATGTCCTTGTTACACGTAATTCAAACTGTGTGGGGTTCCATATATTCATACTGACATTGAAAACTCAGCAAGCATTGAGGACAGAACCACTGCAGCAACTCGAGTCAGCAAACAGAACCAATGAAAGTTCAGGAATCTAGGTTTGTGTATTTACCCTAGAATAGGTTCAAGGGAGTGCATTGCCCCAGGTTTTCACTGTATTTCCTGGGAGGACAATTTTTTGTTTTTCTTACAGTATTATGCTTATTCTTAATTTTCTTATTTTCCCATGAGAATGATAGCTACCAAAGGACAGATATTTTTGTCTTCCTTATTTTATTTTTTACCTGTTATATAGAAATAATTTTACACATAAAGAACAGTTTCAAAAATAATACAAAGAATTGCCATATATCCTTCACCCAGCCTCCCCTAAGCTAAACACGTTATATAATCATACAAAAATTGTCAAAACCAAGAAAATAAAAGTAGTACAATGCTAGTAACGAAGACACAGAAATTATTTAAATATCACCATTTGCCCTAATATCATTATTTTTTTCTGTCTAAGGAGCCAATCTTGGATCTCACACTACATTTAGTTATCCCGTAAACTTAGTCTCTTCTAGTCTGAGACGTTTCCCCTGTCTTTCCTGGATTTTCATGATATTGATTAGTTGTTTTCAGAATAAATCTCAATTTGGGTTTTTCTGATGTTTTCCCATGATTAGATGAAGGCATTGTCAGCAAGAGCATCACAAATTCAATACTGTACCCTTCTCAGTGCATTGCACCATGGGGTTCATAATGCTAATATTTTATCATGGGTGACGGTAACCTTGATAATCTGATTAAGATGTCCACTGGCTTCTCTACTGCTAAGATAATGATTTTTCTTTTATAATTAATAAATAACATGGGAAAATACTTTGAGACTATGCACATAATCTATTTCTCTTCAAATGTTTGCCCATTTGGCCCAGTCAAATTAACACATAAAATTTACCATCACAACAGGTGAGGATACTGGAGCTTCAAGAACTTAACCGACTTGTTCAGCATCACAGTGATGGTGGGTAGAAGAGCCACCACTCAAACTGAGATCTGTTCATTTCCAACGTTCCACTCCTTGCCTTGACCTCACTCATTTAGAAAGTGAGGAGGCTCAAAGAAGGTGAAAGGCTCGCTGAAGTTTCAAAGTAGACAGGGTTAGCACAGGATGCCAGGTCTGCTGCCACCTCATTTCCCACCGGCTCTTTTCCCCTACATTGCTTTGGGCGACTTCAGTTTAGTAAATTCTTATAGCTAGTCCTTTCCCCACAGCCTCCCTAAGAGTGTTTTCCAATGGAGAGCACACGAGTCAGTACCTGATGAACTATTACAAGGTGAGATTTGATCAACCAAATGATCTTACTATCCACGGACAACCAAAAATGACTTGGACTTTGTAATGCTTCACGGGACCTAAAAAAATGAAAAGTTCTCATGATGAGATTTACTGGGATCCCTATTATCTCCCCTTCCTTCAAGTTCAATATTTTAATTAGTGGATTTTTTAAGATCTAGAGAACACGATTATTAAGTTCGAGGAGGTTTTATATTGTGAAGGGTTTATGATAGAATCTTGACCTACTTATGACAGAATCTTGACTTGGTTCAAAGTATAGTTGACCCTTGAGCAACTTGGAGATTAGGGGCGAAAATGTAATGCATGGTCAAAAATGAATATATGACTTTTGACTCCTCCAAAACTTAACTACTAATATCCTCCTGGGGATTGAAGGAAGCCTTACTGATAACATAAACAGATGATTAACATATATGTTGTATGTTATATGTATTACATATAGTATTCTCACAATAAACAAGCTAAAGAGAAAAATTTAAGAAAATCATAAAGGAAAGAAAATATATTTTCTTTTCATTAAGTGGAAGTGGATCATCATAAATATGTTCATCCTTGTTGTATTCACTGTGAGTAGACTGAGAAGGAGGAGGAAGAGGAGACACTCCTCACTGTCTCAGTGGTGGCAGACACAGAAGGATGGAGGAGGCAGAGGGGACGCTGGCAGCAGACCTGGCACCCTGTGCTAACCTTGTCTGTTTTGTCATTTCAGCAAGCCTTTCACCTTCTTTGAGGCTCCTCACTTTCTAAATAAGTGAGGTCAAGGGAAGGAGTAAAACATTGGAGAAGGGAAGTGGAGGAATTTTTATAGGAAAAAAAATCCACATGTGAGAGGACCCATGTCTGTGTTGTCAAGGATAAGCTGTGATTCCCAATCCTCCACTTCTTGGCATCTAGACAATAGAACGCTCACCCACCTACTGACCTTTTGAAAAAAATAAATAAATACATAAATGAAGACTGAATAGTAAATTTCCTATAATTCTATTGATTTAATTTAGTATTTGTGGAATATTCAGTAATTTAGGAAAAAAAAAACCCAAATTGAAATAATTTAATCTTTTTTGGTGCTTGAAAAATTCCCTAACAAAGTATATGGTAAACCTAGAAAGAGTTAGAAAATACAAATAAACATAAAAAAGAACATAAGTGATCATCTTATACCAACCACTGGTTCTAATCATGCTCTTCCAACTTAATAGATGTGAGATCTCAAACAAGTTACTCCACTTTTCTGAGCCTCTTTTATTGTCCACCTACAGAATATCAATTTCAGGTTCTTGGAATGTTGGAATGGAAAATGACTATTACGTTTCTAACAGTTCTTAGCTCATTCCAGGTGGTTGATTTGAATTCTTTCTCTGCCTGCTCCATGCTTGCTCTCACCATCCTCTGTTTTAAGGATGGGTATTTTCTTTCAACGGTATATGCCAAAAGCTATTTCTTTTAAACAAACTTTACTTCATTTAGAAATGACTGATCTGTTTCCATAGGTTTGCCTTTTCCAGAATGTCATATAGTTGGAATTATACAGTACGTGACTGGCATTTAAGATCGGCTTATTTCATTTAGTAATACACATTTAAGTATCCTCCATCTCTTCTCATAGCTTGAAAGCTCATCTCTTTTTAGCACTAAATCATACTCCACTGTCATGATATACCACAGTTTATATATCCATTCATTTACTGAAGGACATCTTATTTGCTTCTTAGTTTTGACAATTATGAATAAAGTTGTTATAAATATCCATGTGCAGAATTTTGTATGGAACTAAGATTTTATCTCCTTTGAGTAAATATCAAGGAATAAAATTGCTTGATATTATGGTATAAGAGAGTATGTTTAGTTTTGTAAGAACCTGCTAAAATGTCTTCTAGAGTAGCAGTACCATTTTGAACTCTCACCAGCAATGAATGGGGCTTCCTGTTGCTCCACATCCTCACCAGCATTTGACATTGTCAATATTCTGGATTTTGGTCATTTTAACAGATGCATAGTGGTATCTCACTGTTGCTTTACTTTGCATTTTCCTGATGCCATACGATGTGGAGCATCTTGTCAAATGTTTATTTGCCATCTGCATATTTTCTTTAGTGAGGTGTCTGTTAAGATCTTTAGCCTCCTTTTCAGTTGGTTTGTGTGTTTTCTTACTGATGAGTTTTGAGAGTTCTGTATACAGTCCAGATAGCAGTTCTTTATCAGATATCTTTTAGAAATATTTCTCCTAATGAATGGCTTGTCTTTTCTTTTGATAGCATTTTTCACAGAGCAGAAATTTTTAATTTTAATGACATCCATATTATAGATTTTTTCATTCATACATTATACCTTATACACATAGATACCTTATACATACATACCTGATGTATCTCAAAATTCATTGCCAAACTCATTGTCACCTAGATTTCTTCTTTATCATGATTTTTAAATTTTTTACAGACAAGGTCTCACTATGTTGCACAGGCTGGCCTCAAACTCCTGGGCTCAAGTAATCTTTCTGCCTCCTCCCAAATAGCTGAGACTACAGGTAGGCACCACCACACCCAGAGTACTGTGATGTTTTAATGGTGACTGTTTTCCTTTTCTCTTCCCTTCTCCATTTGTTAACTGACATTCTTCTGTAAGGATGAGATTTCCCACCTCTCTCCCTGTTTTGTGAATTATCTATATCAACATGGACTCGTGGATATTTATTTTATTCTGTGGGTCATAATCCAATAGCATCATTATTTATTTTGTTTTTCAAGTTGTTTCATCTTTGGGCATTAGGAGCTTCTTTCGTTTTGGAAGGTAGTTTCCATTTAATATGCATGCATTCTTTCTGAGCACTTCTTTGTTTTTGATTGCCACCAGATGTTCCAGAGTCAACTCATGATTTCTTTGCTTTATCTCTGGAATCAACCATTTCTTTGAGAGTCCCTAGTTCTTTTCATGGAAGTAAAACATTTCAAAACCAAGATCTGGCCATAGGTATGTAATACTAGGATATCAATCCTGTTAGCTCATCTTGGTGGACAGAACTAGGGAGAGTGTGTGTGCGTGTGTATGCACACATCTGTGTATTTGATATTGTCTGTTCTTGCTCCTTCCCCATTTTTCTATTACGTTCTTTGTCATTTGGTTCTCATTTCTTTTTAATGCAGATTAGTATGAGGGTATAAATGATTAGGATACATTGTTTGTGTTTCTAAGGTGAAGTTCAACTTGTAGTTAAGGCAGTTGAGCCCTTCATCTTGGGGCTGTGCTGTACACCTTCACCATGTGTCCATCAGGTAAGAGCTTACCAATACCCTTCTCTCCTCTCCTATTTAATTTCTTCCCTTCCCCCACTTGAATATACTTGTGTTATTCTCTCCTATGGATATGTATTTGTTCTTCTATTAGATTGGATACTTGCATTTCCATTCTTGTAATACTTTACTAAGAAGAATGTGTTTCAACTCCATCTAGGTTAATACAAAAGGTAAAGTCACCATCATTTTTATGGCAGAATAGTACATCATGGCATACATATACCACAGTTTATTAATCCATTTATAGGTTGATGGGCACTTGGGTTGCTTCCACATTTTGGCAATTGTGAATTGAGCTACAGTAAACATTCTAATGCAAATGTCCTTGTGGTAAAATGATTTATGTTTTTCTAGGTAGATTCCTAATAATGGAATTGTGGGCTCAAATGGAATGTCCACATTTAGCACATTGAGAATTCTCTATACTTCTTTCCATAAAGGCTGCATTAGTTTGCAATCCCACAAACAGTGCAAAAGTGTTCCCTTCTCTCTACATACCCAACAGGACCTGCAGCTTTGAGTTTTTTGTGGTGTGGGCTATTCTCTATAGGGTTAGGTGATATCTCAGGGTGGTTTTTTTTTTTTTTTTTTTTTTGTAGCGACAGAGTCTCACTTTTTCGCCCTCGGTAGAGTGCAGCGGAGTCGCTCCAGCAACCTCCAACTCCTGGGCTTAGGTGATTCTTCTGCCTCAGCCTCCCAAGTAGCTGGGACTACAGGCGCCCACCACAACGTCTGGCTATCAGGGTGGTTTTGATTTGCATTTCTCTGATGATTAGGGACAATGTGCATTTTTTCATGTTTGTTAACCATTCGCCTGTCCTCTTCAGAGAAGGTTCTGTTCATGCCTCTTACCCAGTGATATAGATAGGATTGTTTGCTCTTTGTTTATTGATTGAGTTCTCTGTAGGTTCTGGTTATCAATCCTTTGTCAGAATTATAAGATGAAAATATCTTTTCCTGTTCTGAAGATTCTTCTTTTGCTTTGATTGTTATGTCCTTAGCTGTACAGAAGCTTTTTAGTTTAATTAAGTCCCATTTATTTATTTTTATTAATGATGCCATTGCAGATGCTGTTTTCTTCATAAAATCATTCCCCAGGCCTATATCATCTAGAGTTCTTCCCATGCTTTCCTCTAGAATTTTTATCATCTCATGTCTTAGATTTAAATCTTTTATCCATCAAGAGTTAATAGTTTTTCATTTTGTTTGGAATCAGAAAAAAAAATAATAAAACTATATAGTAATGAAAACAAATCCAGAGGCATCACTCTACCAGACTTCAGGTTATACTACAAGTCCACGGTAATTAAAACAGCATGGTATTGGCACAAAAATGGAGACAAAGATCTATGAAACAGAGCTGAAAACCCAGTGATGAAATCTGCCTCTTACTGTCACCTGAACTTTGATAAACCAAACAAAAGTATACACTAGGGGAAAGAACCCCTATTCAACAAATTGTGCTGAGAGAATTGGTTAACCACATGTAAAAGACTGAAACTTGGCCCATACCTGTCACCACTTACAAAAACTGGTTCTTATTTTTAAGATTTCTTTTGTCTGTAGTATGTATACTTTGCAAATATTTGTATTCTAGTTTATCAAATGTCTTTGACTTTGTTTATAGTATTCTTTTCATGTATGAGGGCTGTCTGGAAAATATCCGGCCATGGACTATGAAAAATAGAGACATATATGGCTGTATTCCTTCTGGATAGCCCTCATATTTTTAAATTGTATGTAGTCAGATTCATCAATCTTTCCTTATATTGTATATTTTGAGTCATAGTTAGAAAGCCTTTCCTTATCTCTAGGTTAAAGAGAAATTCTGTCAGTATTCTTACAGTACTTATAAGGATCCATTTTTGACATTTGGGTCCTAATTCATTTAGAGTTTATTCCAGTCTCTTCTGTAAAATGAGGACATAATTTATATTTTTCTTTTTCATTTGCTGGTTTTACCAGGACTAGTTATGAAAAAGTCCTTGTTGGGTGGCGCCTGTGGCTCAAAGGAGTAGGGTGCCAGCCCCATATGCCAGAGGTGGCAGGTTCAAACCCAGCCCCAGCCAAAAACTGCAAAAAAAAAAAGAAAGTCCTTGTTTATCCGATCTTTACCCTGATACTTTGCAGTAACATCTTTGTCATACATTAAATTACTGGTTTCCTCAGTGTTGTGGGGTTTTATTTTCATGAATAAATAAAAAAATGTAGAAGGGTTTTTTAGCATCTATGAAGATAGTCATATGAATTATTTCCTTCAATTTGTTAATATAGTATATTAATGGATATCGTATTATCAAACCAATATCATATGCTTATAATAAATCTCACATAGGCATGTTATATTGTTTCAATAATATGGCATTAGAATCTGTTTACTAATATCATGTTAATATTATACTAATATTTATAATATTTTTTATTATATTTATGGGTGATAATTGGTCTCTAGTTTCTTTGTCACATTTAGGTATCTATGTTTTATTTGTTTCATAAAAGGAGTTAAGATGTTTTCTTTCCATTTTCAATCATCAGAAATAATTCAAAGTACATTGAGATAATCTCATATTTAGAGGTTTGGTAGAATTACCCTGTAAAATCATCTGAGTCTCACGTTTTTTTTATATGAGGTAAATCTTTGAAACTTTCTCGATTTCTTCTGTGGAAATTGATGTGCTCAAGTTTTCTAAATCAAATGGGCTTATTTTTAGTAGTCTGGATTTATATGAGAAATCACCCACTTTAAGTATGTTTTCAAATGTATTTGCACAGAGATCTAAAAGTAGTATCTTAGTTTATATTTAAATTTCTTCTATCTTATCTGTTCTTGTTTTGTATAACTTTACTTTCTCCTCTTTTTAAAATTTAGTTACTGAAGTTACTGTTTTGGTAATGTTCAAAAAAAAGTCCCCAGTGATTCATGATTTTAAATTAGACCTACTTTTCTCTATTCTCTGATTCATTAATTTCTATTTTGACCTTATTTTCCTCCTTATTCCTTTTTTTGTTTATTTTTTCTTCTAATTTTTTGTGATCTGAGCATTTCAATTATTTTCAATGTTTCACTTTTACTGATAAAAGTGTATAATTCAGTGAATTACCCTCTCTGATCACCATTTTGAATGAATTCCATAGATTCTCAAAAGTAGTGTTTTCAATGTTATTTTATTTTTAAATTTTATAATGTCAATTTACATTTTTTCTGATACACAAAAGTTGTTTCATAAAAGATTTTCTTAATTTCAAGGTGAAGGTCTTTTCTGGTTTTTTTGTTGTTGTTGTTATTGTGCTGTTAATAATGTCTGCTTTTATTGTAATTAGAACACTGTTTGCAATATTTTATTTTATAGAAATTATTATTTTATTTATGTTCCAGTATTGATCAATATATATTTGCTATTATTAGACAATTCAATATATAACCATAAAATATACCCTATTGATTATGTTGTTCAGATTTTCCCTCTCCTTATGATTTTTCAGTTTTATCTATTTGCCACATGGAGTGTTTTATTAATCTCTCCCACTATGAATGTTAATTCCTGAGGTTTTTTCTTCATAAAGGTGGTTTCTGTCTTTTTACTGAGTAAATATTTATTAGTGATACAGCTGCATGTGAATTATGACTTCTAGCACTAATATGTATCCTGTGTCTCTAAGAAACATACTTTAAATAAAAATAAATGGAAAAGTAAATATAAAGAAAGATATATCATGTAAACACTAACTAAAAGGAAACTACATTAACACTGGACAGCATAGACTTCAGAATATCTCCAGAGATAAAGGTCAATTCTACAGGAAGACATAACGATCTTAAATGTGTATGTACCTAATAATAAAGCTTCAAAATACCTGACACAAAAGTACAAGTCATTAGCCTGGGAGACTGCAATAGTCCTCTCTCACTAATTGGTAAAACAAGTAGGCAGAAAATCAGAAAGTATATACATGGCTGAATAGCACTGTCAACCAACTTAGCTTACTGATATTAATAGACTGCTCTATCCAGCAACAAATGAAATATATACCCTTTCCAAGTGCACATAGACTAGCTACCAGGATAGACTATATTCTGATTCATGAAACAAATTTTAAATTTAAAAGAATAGACATATACTGGGGTGGTGCCTATGGCTGAAGGAGTAGGGCGCTGGCCCTATATGCCAGAGGTGGTGGGTTCAAACCCAGCCTCGGCCAAAAAAAAAAAAAAATCAAAATATAAAAGTATATTATTTAGGGGTTATAGCAACATTAATATAGAAGTCAATAACAAAAAGATAATCTGGAAAACCCTCAAATGTTTCAAAAATAAAAAGGACATTTTAGATAACCCATAGGTCAAAGAGACAGGTATAGATAACATTATTTTGAATTGAATAAAAATAAGAATATAGTATATGAAAATCCGACACAGTTAATGTAGTGTCTAGATGGAAATTTATGCCATTGAATGCATAAATCAGAAAAGAGAAAAGATCTAAAATTTGTAACCTAAGATTTTACCTTAAATAACTAAACTAGAAGAGCAATGAGACCTACTGTGAGAAGAAATTAAATAGTGAAGATCAGAAAACAGATCGAAGACAATAAAGAAAATCAATGAAACCCCCCCCCCCAAAAAAACTGTTAAAAGTGACTTAATTCTAGCCAAGAAAAAACAAATAAAAATATTTGCTACTAGGTCACTAATGTTTTGTGGCTTGGAATCTACTTTGCTACCAGTAGCTCTTGCTTTCCATTTGCCCACTATTAATTTCTCCATCCCTTTATTTTAAGCCTTGTCTGAATAGGTTGTTTTAGGTCTAGCATTGTATGCAGCTTATAGTGGGATCTTGGGTTGTGACCCAACTTAAGAGTTAATTAAGAATTAAGTAATGAGCTAAGCTCATTAACATTTATTGATATGACTGATGTCATTTCCATCCAATATTCCATAATACTATATGACTGTATATATTTTTCTATGATTTCTATTTTTTTCTCTGTAAGATGCAAATGTTATTCTTTTTATTTATATTTTGCTTTTGTTTTTAGGAAGTATTTTTGCCCTTCATCCTTGGGTTTCTTTTACTATTTGGTTCATCGGTGATTTCCGCCCCTAGGATTCTTTAACACACACCTATTGCTTACAAAGCAGTTATCTTTGTTTTGTTTTTTTTTTCATTACCTTCCTTATCTTAGTTTTAGTTGCATTACTTCCACTTTATCACAAACACATAATTTCAGTGCATTGACATGCTAGCCTTCATTTCTAGTGTCTTAGCTATATGTGCGCACGTACACATATATCAATATACTCACTGTCAGTCCTTTAGCAGAAATCTCATAGTCATAGCTTGATTAGATGAAATTTCTCTTACTGTAGTGTATTCTTCAAGATGAGCTGATGAATACAGAATTCCTTAAGGTCCTGAATATTAAAAACGTTCTTCCCCCTATGGATTTTAAACTCAAAGGATATCCCAATAGACATGGTGTCGAAAGGTTGCCCATAAAGTTACCACACACAGGGAAAAATTTTAGCTAAATATATCTTAATTTACAAAATAGTCATTAGATTTTATAGAAGAGTTACAAAAACTTCTACATGTTGGCCACTTCTTTGTCAAATTTAGTAATGACTAGTTTATAAATAATGGTACATTTAGTTATGATTTCCCATTTTCTCCAAGTATGTTGACTTTAGGGGTGAGTTTTGGGACACTCTGAGTATTTGCTCTCCCTTGGGTCCCTTGTAATTTTTTCATCACTTATAAGATTATTTTGCTTTTTTCTTCCATTTACTTGCAAATTTCATTCAGCATTCTTTTTATTTCTCCCTGTGTTTAGTCCATTTCTACTCCTAGTTTTGTCTTTCTGACTCAGGATAGTTTTAATACCCTCAAGAGCTTGTTTAAATCCATTTACCTCTGGTGTGTTGACTTACATTTTTTAATGGTTCATGGTTTTATGAGGAGTAGGAGTTTCCTCAGTTCACCCATATGACATTTTGTTTTCTAACTTTCTGTCATCTCTCTCTTAACTTCACTTGTCTTTTGTTCATTTTTATGGTTTGGGGACATTTTACAGGACTCCTAATTAAATGTCACTCTCTTTTGTCAGCATAGCACTGCCCTTGTACTTTGGTTGTGATGGTGGGAGTTGTGTTTAGGTTTTGTGGTTCTCTTTTGTCATTCAGGTCTCTAAATTGTCCCCCTTTTCCTTTGAATTCTTCTTAACTACTCAATTGCCAAGTGGCTCTGTTCTCTTCCTTCTTGTCTTTTTTTGTCCCCCCCTCCCCGCAAAGCTATGTATTTTGAAGGCTGTTCTCTTATATCAGGCCTCTTCTTTTAGGTCACGCCTGCGTGTTAAAGTAGGGCTTGAGACTTTAAACCATGTGTGGTCCTTCACACTGTGTATTATGTGAAGTTCTGCCCTTATAGTTCATGTTCTGATCTGTCTAGAAACTTCTTTTAGTATTAGTTTCTTTTCAGATTTAGAGTGGTCTTAGGCTTTCTGGTAGTGGATTTAAAAAAAAAATTAGCACCCTTTGCGAGCTTCCCTGCTTTGTCTTCCCTGAAGGGTCTATTTGTTTGTTTGTTTATTTTCTTTTGTTTCAGCCTGCCTTTGCTTGCCACAGAGCCCTACTAGTAGGGCAGGCCAGGACCATGAGAAAACATTCTGAGAATTGGGAGGCTTGGTCCATTTCAGTCCACTCACAGTCATCTTAAAGTTTGGCCATTCTCTATCCTCAAACTATCCTAAGTGAATGGTTTTGACATTAATTCTCTTTTTCTTTGTTCTTTTTAAATTTTTTGACAGCCTATATTTATGAGGCAGGTAGTTATATTGCAGGCATTGTTATCAACTACCTGATGTCTACTGTTTTTTTTTTTTAAAGAGATTAGAGGGTACTTTTCCTTCCAACATAGAAGATACTACATAAACTCCCCTTTATGGAAGATAAGAAACAAAAGAAACAGTGATATTATTTAACAGAGATAAAAATATAAGAATTTAAATTTGAGGTAGAATGAACAATTTAAGTTTTAGGTATAAAATATGTCTAATGAAGAAAATTACTCTCATACTTTTCCAAATAAACTTTTAAATTTTTTTTTTTTGACAATCCAAGGGATAGAAGCCATGGATATTTATAAGAGAAAGTACCTCTACCTTGCTAAAACTGTCACATAACCTTATGTTATATATTTATTGGGAATGCTTTTGCTGAAAGTAACTAATACCTGATGAATACTATTTGAAACTACAAGGATGTTTGCTAACTTAAAAGAAGCATGGAGTAAGCCAATCTAGAAGTTGGGAAGATTACTTAACTATGTCCTCAAGAATTCAGGTTCTTTCCATCTCTCCACTCTGCTATACTCAACATTTTGGCCTTTTGTGTGTGTATGTTATAGTGAGGTCTCTTCACCTAATGTTCACATGAAAGCTGCTGTATCTTCCGACATTATGTCTGCATTTTAGCAGGAAGAATGAAAACAAAAAGACACATTTGCCTTGTTATCAGAATACCACAAGCATTTCCCCATGTCCTAAGCAGATTTTGGCCAAACTTAGCTGAAAATACCTAGCTTTCCAATATCTATAAGCAGCAGGGGAAAAGGGAATTGGAAATGGCTATTGAATTTCCTCACCAAAAATATGCACCAGTGTTCTAAAATAGTTGACACTAGCAGTTCTGAAAAAGATATACAAGAATACCTCCAGTCTAATTGCCTCCTAAATAACTATTTGTCAATGATACTTTACTAATACTTGCAGTTAAGAAAACATGGACGTTCAAAGGTTTTCTCATTCTGAGCATTCTGTTGTACTCATGTCCATGTGGCTTAAAGAAGTGGTGCAAAGCCACACCTACCTGCGTGAGTCTTTGGAAAGATGCCATGGGGTGTGCAGTGGAAGTATGGGGAGTTTGCATGCAAGGAACAGCCTATATAACTTGAATGCTCTGCTACATGCTCAGTGCTTGGAGACAGTGACATTGTCTGACCTTCATGATTAAGAGACTGAGAAGGTCATTTTGACGTTGTGTCACTAAAAAAAAAAAAAAAAAATGAGTACAGAAAATGAGTTGGTTCCTTTTTGAGTGTCACTAACTGATGATGCCCAGAGCATGCCCCGCATATTCTAGGCCCTGAATTGTAAAGGGTTTTAATGGCTCAGTTTCAGATGAGGGTATCTGGATTGAGGAACAACAGTGCATCCAAATAGAAGCTCAAAGAACAAAACCACTTTTCCTAACTGAAAAATTGGGCGTGGAGACTGATTTGGGTATAACTACAAACATGTAACACTTGTGAATCCTCCCACTACTCATTTTAATATGATCCATCTCCTTATTTATCTCTTTTGACTTCAGAGTAAACCATGCCAGCTGGCTTCCTAGTGAAATATAAACATTCTATAGTTATTAAACAACAAATCGTATATTACACATGACATGAAGATAAACAACCAATGGTTCCTTCATTTTCTTAGGAGAATAGCAATACACTCCCTCACTAATGAGAATCCAATGCAAGTTTCTGGTATTTTATTGTTTGTGAAACTCCTTCATTTGATCCTCACAAGAAGCTTTCCAAACGAGCAACCTGGGTTCAGAAAAGGGAAGTGACTGTTCAAAGTCCGTGCTACTGCGCTCAGAAAGTGAGGAGTATGGCTGCTCAGTGTTAGGTCTTCCTATCTGTGGAAAGAGTCTTATCTAGAGAAAACACAAATGTTCCTTTGTGTTTTCAGATTTAGATTGGTCTTAGGCTTTCTGGTAGTGGCTTTAAAAAAAAAAATTAGCAGCCTTTGCGAGCTTCCCTGCTTTGTCTTCCCTGAAGGGTCTGTTTGTTTGTTTTCTTTTGTTTTGTCGCCTCCGCGTGCCCCAGAGCCTTACTAGTAAGGGGGCTTCTCAGGGAAAGCAGCAAGGGCTTGGCTCCAGGGTTCCTGCATCTTCCGCCACTGCTCTTTCCACCTTTTCGGGTTGTTTTCGAGACCACCTTCTGGTTCAGGTTTCTGAAATGATGTATTTCTGCCTAGTTTATACCTGTCTTGTGCTGAATAAACTTGAAGGCTCAAATCTGTGTTTCACCTGGGAACACTATTTCAGAGGAATTGGGCTAACATCAAATGTCTTGGCCCACTGTTCCTGTTCAGTTAAAAAAAAAAGGGGGGGGTTTTCTCATTCTTATGCTGTCTCCCATTTCTTTCTCAGGTTGGACATGAACTTGGCAGTTACCTTGAAGCATGATCAAAAGCAAAAGCTAATTTACCAACAGTGTAGTCGTAACACTATTTACTTATAATAGAAAGATTAACAGATAATACAAGAAAAACCCAATCCACATTATTTCAGTCATGTAGCCAGGTAAAATTATATGAAACCAAGATAGAAAGAACCAACTCTATTATTATCTTCCCTAATAATACAAAGGGGATGGCACCTTACTGAGAATTCAAAAAGTTACTAAAAAAGACCCAGGGTCAAGAAGGAAGAATCCATTTAAACAAAATGTACAACCCATATCAATTTCCAAATTCCTCTAGGATGAACGTGACCTTATGTTTTTCAGGTTTGTATAATTATACAAAACATGATGCTTACTCCCCAAGAAAAAAATCTTTCAAGACTTAGCAAGTTACTTGTTACTAAACAGCATCTTCTTATCAGTATTTTTTTCAAATACACAGATTCGCTTTTTTTCATTTTGAAAAGAGTCTGAGAAAGGGCATTTGAAGTTTTCACAGATACCTGAAGGAAGAATGGTTTGCAAGTTTCACCATGGTACAAATATAGCCTACTCGGTTTCCCATGACCAGTTATTCAGAGGGACACAAACTTGTGCACCTGTGCTGAAAAACCTTCTTGCTCTTCCCTCTAGAATGCAACTTTTCATGAATGTCACCCAAATCTCTATGTCTGTCAGCCATTTGTATTTGAAAAATAGAACAGTGAGTAGCATAGGAAAAATCAGAAAATGGAGGTCACCTGTTTTTATGCTTTTACCTTTTATCTTCACATTTTCTTTCACTCTTCCAGCAAGATCAGCTTCTTACTTTCACTGTTTCAGCATCAGCTGGATAATTTCTATAACAGCTCCATATGGAAGATGTACATGCTTCTTGGCTTATGTCGGCTTCTATATGCATGATTCAACACCAAATGGAAATTGCAGCTAACTCTCGATAATCCATAAAGGGGAGGGGAGTTGTAGTGCAGATAACTCAGGAAGTCCAAAACCCTCAAAGTCATTTCTATTTGGCTGTGGAAGTGTACTCCATCTTAGCTTAGAATATTTTCTCTTTTAATTGAGCCCACCTTTCTGATTTAGTTATATATTTTTTTATATAAATCAGTATTCCCAGCAAATGAGAATGTAAATAATTCCAATCAAAGGGGAGAAATTGGAAGAAGATTGAATGGGGTAGTTTGAAGCTGAAAGAGGGATTAAAAATTAATGTAAACAATGTCCAAAGAGATATGGATACATGTGGGTAATCAGAAGTTGACTCCGTGCTACTGTACTCAGAAAGTGAGGAGTATGCCTGCTCAGTGTTGGGTCTTCCTATCTGTGGAGAGAGTCTTATCATCTAGAGAAAACACAAAGTAACATTTGTCTGTGGATCTCAACCCCATGTTGCATTATTTTTTCTGTGATCACTTATTCCTGGTGACATGCCCTACTGAGAAGTAAAGTGAAACTGAAAGCATCAGGAAAAGCTGTAATATTAGCATTAGGCAATGAAAGCATTCAGATGAGATACTGCTTAAAAGATAAGTCAGTAAAGATTTAAATAAGCTCAGCCAAAATTCCAAACATAGAAAGGAAGTAAGATTCAATATTCTTTGCATAAGTAGGGGAGATTTTTATAAATAAAAGCACATCCTGTATAATGTGTGCTTCTACAAAGCACTTAAATTCTGTGGCTTAGATAGTTTTGTAAAGCTTGATGGGCTGGGAATAAGGTAAACTTGACTCCAATAATGGCTTTCTACCAGGGGCCTTTTCCCTACCAAGCAACCAAGCCCCAGTGCATTCATGCCCTCCGATGCCTGCACTGTACCTCCTGGGGTTCACTGTAGTGTGGCCTCTCATTATTAGCGCAGGGTTGGAACTGGATTTCCTTTGTTTCCAAATCAGTGTAATAGCTTGATATTTCTTCTGTCCAATACTGGATCTCTTTTGATTAATTGCAAACTATCATTTTTGTACTTTAACAAAGAAAATTATCAGTAGAAGATAGATTTAAGAAGGCACATTAAAGGTGAGACAGAGGTGTGGCAAAATAGCCTATGAAGATATAAATCAATTATAGGATTTGAATTAAAAGGCAGCACAGGGCTTAGGTGACAAAACAATTACAGTCTTAAGGGTTTAAGGTACCTTTGTTCCAATGACACACCAATCTTTGGATTAAATCTTTCAACAACAGTATCCAAGATGTTCTTGGAGATTTCTTGTCACTGAGGGTACGATGCCTGACATATTTACTTCATACAGTAAGAAATAAGACCATGTGAAAATAGCTTGAATGAGTGTTATCGAGCTCTTTTCTGGCAATGAAATGACCCTCCCTTGTTCTTTTCTGGGAAACTCGCCAGGTGAGTGTAGAAGGGCTAGCAGGGTTGAGGTAATTGCCCAGGCTGGGAGGTTTATTCTGGTACGCAGAATGGATCTGCTCAAGTTCTGAGCAGGGAAGGAGGCCCAGTAGAATGCATACAAGGCCCGACAATTAAGTTCATGAACTTGTCACTGTGTGCTTACGTGAGCAGAACTGTAAAACAGCTTTGTAAGGTTTCCTAACCTTGGTCTATCAGTGTTTCACAGCTGTGTTTCTGTTGACATGTAGCGGTGTCTTGCTGAGTGACAGTCATTATTGTTGTTGCAGGTTTTTGTGTGCTATACCATGGCAGCTCTAAAAGCCATTCCAGAAAAAGAGTTCCAAAATGGCTTTGCAGGGTGCAGTAGGCACTGGCATCAGTGCGGAGCTTCCCAGGGGGAGGACTTCAAAGGTGACCATAGTGATATTCAGCACGGAGGCATGCAGCACTTTTTCTAGGATAAGTTCATGAACTTGACTGTCAGGCCTTGTATAGTATATCCCACATCATTCAGTGGAGACTAACTTGGTCCTACTTTATTGAGATCTAGACTCACACAGTCCCTCAGAGCTCTGTGAAGCAGAGTACCAGAGTAGGAAGATCAGGCATGGTCTTTGACCCCAGAGACCTGGTCGGGATTCTAGCTCTGTCACTTTCTAGCCCTGTAACCTTAGGTAAGTGACTCAGCCTTCCTCAGCTTCACATTCCCCATCTATAAAATAAAGACAATACTACCACTGCATAGTATGGTTGGGACTATTAAAAGCAGTAAATGTGACTAAGTTATGAATCTCAAGGCCTTAAATTAAACACAGGTAGAAAAATGAGTGACTTCTTTTTCTATAAATCAACTTAATTCCTTTTTTGCTGGCCCTTATTTTGCTAGGAGGCAGAAATACATGTCTCAGTTGGTGAGAGAGGAGTTCTCTCTCCACTTACCACTGTGTTCCAGGTTCAAGTGCATTTGGTCATCAGCAGGCATCCTTCTACCTTAGTCTGTTTTGTGCTTCTATAACAGAATGCCTCAGACTGAGTCATTTATAAAGAACAGAAATGTCTTCTCTCCCAGTTCTGGAGGCCAGGAAGTCTAAGATCAGGTGCTAGCATCTGGTATCATGAGGGCCTTATTGTTGCATCGTCAGATAGCAGAAGGTAGCAGGGCAACTTGTCCTCTTATAATGACATTAATCCTACCCTGAGGGTGGAGAAGCCATGGCCTAATCGCCTCGCAAAGGTCCCACCTCTTAATACTGTTCACGATAGCAATTAAAGTTCAACATGAGTTTTGGAGGGGACAAACATTCAAACCATAGCACAACCATGCAAGTTGTCACTGCTCTGTCCCTCACTCTCCACTGGAGGCCCTATCACTACCCTGGCTCATTTCCATTCCCAGACTCCACTTTTTTGCATGGAAAACCATCCAGCTGCTCTGTCTTGCTGCTTTGGCGCTAAGGGAGACTGAGCCGCTCCCTTTGTATCATCAGCCTAGGGATACCTCTATCCATTTCTAATCTGTTGCTCCTGAACCACACTAGGCTTTAAGGAACATGTCTCTGAAGCTCACTACTGCTAGTCTGCTACCTGCAAAGAGCAATACAAGTTGTATCTGCTCTTGATACCACAGAAGCGCCAGCTGCTCCCATAATTCCTACCCTTCCCCATCCCCAGCCTCAGAGCTACATACTCTTGATTCTGTTAACTTTCTCCCCCCACCTGACACAACCACAACTAACATTTATATGGCAGTAGTTAATTCTCAGAATAGCCCAGTGAGGAAGGTACCACTGTTATCACCATTGATTTTACAGACAGAAAAACTGAGGCACCAAGAGGTTAAGGGCAGTGTTCAATGTCACCTACCCAGTGTATGGTGTCGTTAGGGTTTGCAGTCATGTGGCCTGGCTTTGACAATCATGCTCTGATGATACTACACTGCCCCTCAGAGTATATGTATCAAAGAAGTGGGTAAGGAGGTTGATTCCAGCAGGTCCCATGTCTAGACCTGTTAGACCTCAGCACTGGAAATGCAGAAGCCATACGCAGAAAGGGTCATGGAGGGGATAGCAGCTCACGTGTCACAATCTGTGTGCTACCACATTTTTTGAACACAGTAAGTTACTTCCCACACCCTTCTTCAAATGCTGTATCATAGAGTTTACCCTCAGAACAAAAACTTGCTCCACATAAAACTGACTCGATCCTACAAAGAACATTTTAACTTTAATATGAGATTTTTAATGACAAAATTCTGCTTTCCTTATGTCTTTCAATTAAAGAAAATACTGAAGCCCATTGGCCCAATGCCACCCCTGATCATTTTATCACAAATGTAAGGAATCCTAGTTAAAGGAAGGCAAGTTAGAGCAGAGGCCTCTGTGTTGTCTTTTCAGCCTGTTGAGTAGATCACCACTGATGCAAGCATGAGGCCCTGCGCATAATAGGCCCTCAGAAACAGTGGTTG
Organism: Otolemur garnettii; assembly: GCF_000181295.1. NCBI lineage: Eukaryota > Metazoa > Chordata > Mammalia > Primates > Galagidae > Otolemur > Otolemur garnettii. Next base: position 1,009,115 of record NW_003852626.1, read on the forward strand.
ATTGATTGTGAGATACTCCAAAGGAGGGAAGATGTCAAATGAGGAAATTGCTCCTGCCATATGTGTGACTGGGTGGTCACGCATCGCTGAACCTGTTTCTTCTGCTCTCTGTTGGTGGGCTCCATTGGCACTGTGTGGCATTTGTGACCTCCAAGGGTTCAGGGTTCATGTCTTCTTCTTCAAAGGCTTGGGTTCCATACCCTTCTCCTCTTAAAATAACCCCAGAAGGGCAATTGGGTTTTCAGAAAATGTCTTTTGATGGAGACTGTGTTGAGCATACATTACACATAACAACTGAGTGGTTGGGAGGCTGGGACCCCATATTTTACAGCTCTCTAGCTTAGTTATTTTATGTGAATGCCATAGATGATTGATTTGTGTATTCTCAGTCCTGGATAAATTGATGATGGTTAAACATTGGCATCTTAGAGAATCCAGCCATTTTCTCACAGCTTAGGAGAAATGATGACTTTTAGAGCTTCACAGAGGAACAGAATGCTACAACCAGCTAGTAACGCAAACACACCCCTCTGCCAACTCCCCATTACAATTCTCTGTCTCTCAAATGGAGATTAAATGCACTGCCAAAATGTGTCATCTGGTGTTGCGTTTTTGTAATGTGGACAAATGTCGACAAAATTCATGTGGATGCTCAAAAATCTAACTATTTATGAATTAAAATTAAATGTAAGTTTTACTGGAGGTAGAAGCCTCAATTGCTAAGGCTGGATTCACTGTGCTATCATGAAAGCAGCAACACACCCTTTCTGTAATCACCAATTAAAAAGGAGAAAGGAGAAACTGCCCTCCCTGAGAACCCCCTATACAGAAAAGGCCCTCTGCTAGGTGCTTTCTGTCTGTAGTCTCCATGGGCACCACACATTAGAGCTTATAGGATTGAATGGGATGATTTGGGGACTGCCTACCCTGGAGGAAGCTGTTACATTTCAATCCATCTTAGAAACCCATTCATAATGTTGGCAGTCACAAACAACATATTTTGTCTGAAAAATGTGTTTGTGTTTCATCATGTTAGCCTGGATCAGTCTTTATTCCTCTTGATCTACATAACTTCCCCCTTAAGACTTTTAGACTATTACCCAGGAATTGGAGGAAACAGAAATCTGCCTATATTCAGATGCTCCAAACTGGACTATAATCACTACACTGGGTGGTATGTCAATAACCATTATATATTTCAAATTCCTGCTGATTGACTATCTGATACTCGTGATTTACATGCACATTATAATATGAAATTATGCCCCATAGGCATGTGTGTACAGTAATTTCAATGAAGTTTTTAGATTTATTTCATTGTCAGTGGCTCTCTCCAGTGGATCAGCTGTACAGATGATGTTGCCTCTCTACAGGAAGATTTCACTTGATGTGTGAAGTAACCACTCTTGAAAAATTGTTTAGAAAATAAAATAGGCTTACAGTAACATGAGAATATACCTTGGGGCAGATATGCCCAGCATTTTGTCTCAAGAATTCAGTCCTGTGATGGACCATCTCAAGTCAAATATTTATTATAAATCTTGATTCAATCTCTTATGGACTCTCTATGTTCACAATGTCTAATTCCAACATTTTCTCAAGCTGCCAATTCTACCCACCCTCCTTGCTTGACAAGATCATACCCTAATTTACTGACATGAGCTCCCTCCACTTTCTTCTTATTCACCCGAGAATTCCTGTCTACCTTACCCATTTTTCCACTATCTCTTTTTCTATAATCCTTCTTTTCCTCAACTCTACTTCCTCATTGTCCACTTCTAAACTGTCTTAGTAGAGTTTATGTTCTCAGTATGCCACTCAATTTTTCCTCTTGCACATCAATCTTGCATTTGCCTGAACCAATATGCTCTTCCTCATTGAACTATGACAATGTTGACCTTTTTTTTTTCCTAGAAACTCTCTTTTTTCTTGGCTCAGGAAATCTACTTAAATACCTAGTTTCCTCCTTTTACCTCTCTGGGACCTTCTTGATTTTTCTTCCAAATATTTATACTACCACCTTTTTTTTTCTCTCTTTAGAAGCAGGGTTTCTAATCTAAGGAAGAAATGAACAAGCTTCAGAGGTCCAGATACCTCTGTAAGTTTATGTCAAATTCTGTTTGTATGTGCCTCTGTGCATTTATTTGAGTTCAAGAGTCCATTGTTTAACTAGATTTCAAAGGGGTCTGTGATCCTGCAGAAAACTATTAAGAACCCCTGGTCCAGACTTCCTCCATGGGCAGGTTCAACATCCTCCAATGCTGAAATGACTGTCTTCCAAATCTGAATCTTCCATTCTCTGACCACTCCAGTACTCGTGACCTCACCTTCTTATAAAACTCATTATAATCTATATCACAGTACTGACTAGGAGAACTCAAGTGATTCTTAGAAATGATAGAGTTTGGGAGGCACTGCCCTATGTCATTCATTCGTGCTTGTTAAAATATCTTAATTTCAGTTCCTGAATGTACCTTATCTTTCATGACTTTGTCTTTTCTAATCATTCCTTCTCTGTTCATTATTGCTTCTCAAAATTCTCTATTCTGAAGCTTTTCCTATATTTCTCCAGTAAAAGTAAGATGTTCTTTTCCTGAGTTACTTTGGTACTTTATTACTCATTTTCTATATATATCTTCTAGTAAAGGGCATTTTATGTACAGAGGTATTAACTCCTCTGGTTGATTACAAGATCTTTGAGAATAAGAATAGAATTTTTGCCATCTCTATTTCCTGACAGTTTCTGATAGAGTTCCTGATACTCAGTATTTAAGAATAATAAATGTTTATTGAATGAATAAATGAATGAATGGCCAATTTCATAATACATTTATTTGGATTGTGGCATTTACTTGGAAAAAATATGATAGATAATTGACCATGGGTCACGCTGTTCATAATGGCAATGTTTTTATTTTTCCAGCCAAATATTAATTATCTAAGCTAGTCATGCTGTTTCTTAATGACTTTTAAACCTGTATCATCACGAATACAAGACTGCATGAATTTTTAACAATCTCCAAGTAGTTCGTAATTAAACACCCAGTGATTTGACTCATTGAGTTAATCAATACCTTTGTTTACATTTTGGTTTTTAGACCTGGAGAGATATATGAAAGAAGAGATAGAAAGAGACTAATCAAACTGCAGAAAATAAAATCTGAGCATTAAAAAGTTTAAAACAGCATCCCACCACCACTTTTGTGTCTAGATGACGAGCAGTGAAAGGGAAAGGTGTCAGTAGCCACTCAGGTTAAACAATAAAGTGACTCATCTACTCAAATTCTAGATGAATCATAGGTCTTTTCATTTCAAACTTTATGACTCATATAGTACTTGATCTCTGTGGACCTAATCACAGAAACTAAGCTTTGGGGTAAAAGAAAATGATCCAAATCCAATCTTTGAGAAGTGGAAGAAAAAAAAGGAGTTTCTGAACTAGAAGTCACCTTCTTCTAGAGGCTCAGAGGTTTCAAATTCATTTCTCCAGTTACAAATGACCAAAACCAGCTGTACAAGAGTTAGATTGGTTCATAACCATTTTCTGCTTCTGTCACAAACCACACTAGAGTTTCTTTTTGAGATCAAAAAGATATTGCCTTATATCAGAAAGGGATTCTATTCATCAGTGTGTTCTGAAAGTCTTTTGTTTACTGACTATTATCATCTATATCTATAATACAGAGATAAGTAATCTTATTTCAAAGGATAATATCTTTTGACAAAAAAACTAGAATACCTGGTTACTCAAACATGAAAATCTTCTAAATTATATCCCACAGGTATACTGCTCTAGATACTTTGTTGCTAATACTCTCAAATCTCACTAATTAGGCTAGGAAAGAGAAAAGCCAATGTAACAGAGTACCTGTCATCAGAACTGGGCTTTAGGAGCTGTGGAGAATTAGTATAGTGGGTAAAAATATAGTGCTTGAAATTGGACTGACATGGATTCAAATCCTAACTTGCTTCCTTACTATTTGTGTTAACACTGTAAATTCCTCACCTGTGAAGTGAGGATACTAATAATGCCTGCAGGCTTAAGTGATAAAATATGTGAAGCACTAATCAAAGTGCCTAGCACTTCGTGAGTTCTCTGACTGTGAGCTTTTCAGATTGTTATAGCTGCTGTTTGTAAGGCTCTGTCTCTGCTTCTTCCTTTCCGTGTTCACTTTCTGGGCAGTGGTCTGCCTCATCCATGGATTCTTCCACTGCCCATGTACTTTGTAGGCTCATTTGCCTGCTCCTCAGCTACCCCTTTTCTAGGCCACTGACCATCTCTCCTCCTTCCTTGTTCTCACTTTGCTGGTACCCACAACTGGTCTTACTCTTGGCCACCCTTCTTTTCAGCTCATGCTGATCCTGTGGGTAAGTGATCTTCAATCTAACTCCACTCTCCCTCTAGTGCTCCATCAAACTTCTCTAACCATGTCTCTAACCAGAGCTCTAGACACGAGGAAGATGAAGAAATATGCATGAACAGAAGCGCAGGGGCTCTAGTCCAAGGCCCACCAGTATGTATTCTGCAGAATACTAACTCTGCAAGTTCTTATACAAGAAAACATGTTTTTTTTTTTTAAATCAAATAATTTTGGACAATTTTGCATACTATTTGACTTCAGAATGTTCAAAATGCATCTTATTATTTGGTGGCTTAGACAAAGTGAGTATTTCAGAAAAATTTAACTCGGTTAGCTGAAAGACATCCTGGGAAATACCAGTGCAGCTCATGTTCCATGTCCAACATAGTCACCTAGCAGCTACTACTGTGCTACTACTGTGAACGTTGCCAGTCCTTGTGCCAAAGGGATAAGAGAGCTCTGGAGGGTGTGACATTGACAATTAAATGCTCAGGTTAGAAGTAATGCATGCCATTTCCACTAACCACGCAATGGTGAGTACCAGTCATCTAGCTCCACACAACCATACAGGACCCAGGAAATGCCATGTTAGCATCTGCATAGCAAGAAAGAGCAGTACAACATTTGGTGAACTGTACTAATGACTACCACACTGAACCTCAATGTTCACATCTGTAAAATAGGGGAAAATAGCTTCATTTGGAGATTAAGTTAAATAAAAATGAAAGTCTTTGTGAGCTGAAAAGTGCTGCACACACGTAAAAGATCACCACCAAGTTAGCTCCTGGGGCTTCTGCTTTGGCAGATCTGGCTCAGAACATGAGCCCCAAATAAACTGCCTAGATATGGGTGTCTGGGATAATGGCAAGCATAATGAGATTAAGAAGGGTAGATACCTAATAAGACAAAATTATGTACAATGATTAAACAAATGGCAGTGACAAGAATTATCTAGAAATATCATGAAGAAGAAATTTTCTAGAAAAAGATAGCTCTTTCCACTGTGCTCAAAAGATCACATATTGAAAATGAGTATATCTGAGTTAATGATGTTTTGCCATAATTACTATTGAATTAAACCACAAAGAAAATCTTGTTTTTATTTGTAAAGATGATCTTCATAGACAATTTCTCCTCGGGAACACTCTAGATGCTATTTCCATTTACAACAAAACAAAACAAAAATCTAACTGTCATCTATCCTTTTTTTCCCACACAGAAATTATACAACAAAATCATTTCAAGAGAGAATAGTTTGTATCACCTAATTCTTAACAGTTTAGAACAGATTTCAATAGTCCACATCCAGAACATGCTTCAGTCCAATTCATTTCTGCCCTAAGAAACATGGTTTGCACCTACTTCAAAATGGCATGTATTTATGCTGCAATTTTTACTAAAAATAATGATTATGCCATATTATAGATGCCTCATAACCAAGCATAAGAAATTTTCTCCAGAATTTGGGTCCTGCTTATGATCATGTCTTTTGTATTAACCTGTCCACATCTAGCTTTTGGTTTAATGACACCTCAACTGTTCTAATTGAAAAGACTACTCCAGATATTCTTGGGCCCTTAGGGGCTATGAAGCACCTTATATGCATAGTATCACAGAGTTTGGATCCGGACAGGCCCTTCATCATGCTCATTCACAATCACAGAGCAGGCCTTGAGCAATTGCAAGGACAGTGGTGGGGGCATAACTAGGTTGGGGAGAAGCACAGGTGAAAGGAGATGAGTAAAGTACGGTTAAGTCCTCAGTCAACATTGTTGATCAGTTCTTAGAAACTGTGACTTTAAGGAAAAATGGCATACAATAGGCCCTCAAATAACATAGTTTTTCCAACATTGTTTTGTTAAAATATTTATGAGAAACAAATTGATTTTATTATTCATCATTGTACTTAAAAACCCAGTTTCCAAGAACCTATTAATGACTTTAAGTGAGGGCTTACTGTAATGTCACTGGTAGTATAAACCTTCCCCACCTCAAAATGTGAAAAGTCACAACAGAATACTACAAGTGAGAATCAAAGGAGAGTTCATAGGGTAACTTGAAATAACTTGAAGATAGTTGTGGCAATCAAATCACCTAATTCTACAGCAGCCCAAGTGGTATAGCAGTGTTTTCTCTCTCTCTCTCTCTCTCTCTCTCTCTTTTGTTATTGTTGATGGTGGTGGTGGTGGCGTTTGTTTGTTTCTTGAGAGATAGTCATACTCTATCACTCTGAGTAGAGTGCCAGGGTATCAGCTGAGCTCACAGCAACCTCAAACTCCTGGGCTCAAAAGGTCCGCCTGCCTCAGCCTCCCCAGTAGGTAGGACAACAGGCACCCTCCACAATTCCCAGATACCTTTTCTATTTTTAGTAGAGAAAGAGTCTTGCTCTTGCTCAGGCTGGTCTGGAAGTCCTAATTTCAAGAGATCCTTCTAGCTTGGCCTCCCAAAGTACTATAATTATAGGTGTGAGCCACCACACCTGGCCACAAGTTGTCTATTGAAAAGGTTAAGGGTATTATGGAAAGTTTACAAGTACCAAGCTAACTATTGAAGAGGTTAAAGGTATCATGGAGATCAACAGCCACAAATTTACCCTCCCCCCCAAATAAGTCAAAATATAATTATGTTCCAGTATAAAACTCAAGAAGATCTATAGAAAAAAAATATATATACAGTAAAAAATAAAATAAAAAATCACAAAGTCTGGCAATTTATCCAAAAATTTCAAGCATCTAAAGAAAGAGAAAAATACTATCTATAATAAGGAGAAAATCTAGCCAATTGAAACTGACTCAGAATTAACACAGATGATAGAATTAGCAGATAAGGATAATAAAACTGTGTTTTATATGTTCAAGAAGTTAGGAAAAGATGGAACATGTTAAAGATGAAGATACAAAAAGATTCAAACTGAACTTCTAGAGATGAAAATGAAGATGTCAAAAATAAAATCTATCTTAGACTAAGATTAATAGCAGATTAGCCATTGCATGAGAAGAGATTCATAAATTTGTCAGACATAGAATTAGGAACTACCCAAAATGAAACCCATAGAGAAGAAGGAATAAAAGTAAAATAAAATAAACGGAGTGTCAGTGATTTGTGGGACAAGTTCAAGCTCTCTAACATATATGTCTTTGGAGTATCCCAAGGAGAAGGTGGGGGCAGAGAAAATATTTGATACCTTAATTAAGAGATGAATAATTGCTCATTTTGATGAAAAGTATAAACATACACATCAAAGAAAAAGTCTATTTAGTAAACCAGATGAGAGTTAATTGTAGTTTAAATTGAGGTAGTTAGCAATGGAGGTGCTTGAATTGGTCAGATTCTGGATATGTTTTGAGAGTAATGCCCATAGGATTCCCTGATGGTTTGGATTTGGCATGAGAAAGGATCTGTGGATGGATGTCTAAGGCTTTGGGCCAGGGGACCTGGAAAGCAGAAATATGGTAAATTATTTTCACTTGAAAGGGACACAGTCAGAACAGGAACTATCAGCTGAGACCTGAGCCAAAGAATTTCTTCTTGAAAACTTTCTGACTTGTAAATCTGTAGCTGTGTTAGCTTTTTACCAAGACCCTTTGATATTCAGAGCAACAAGAAATAGGTAAGATTAAAATACTCAGGCTGTCCTTCCAGGGATATGCCAAGCTCAAACTTCTGAAATGCTTCCTGAATGGTAATGTCTAGGACCTCTTTATTTAACCTGGCTCCCAGCCCACTTACAGGCAGCATGGATTCTCATCAAAGATATAGTTATCTAAGTGTCCAAATGTTGTGGTTTGCCCTTTCATAATTATAACTCTTTTCTTAGAAACAGAGAGAACAACAGAATGCTGTACGCATTTCAGCTGCCAGCAGCTTACCAGAAAGGCAGTGTCCGGGGCTGCTTTTGCTTCTCCCCATTGGCTGTGACAGAATGGTTTCCCAGCATCATTTACAACCCTGGAACACTCTATGCTTTCAGGTCTTTCCTGGCTGTGTCTAGGAACTCATGTGTCACCTGCCAGACCAGCAAGAACAGAGGAATGGCAGGGGCAATTTCCTTCTTAGATGAATTGACTTCCTAAATAGAATTCAGGTATGACAGAAGGTAGAAAAAATAAGCATAAGGATATTTCAACAGCAATATATTTACAAATGGACAACACAGCGGCCAGAATTCTTATCATTAAAAGAACGTAAGAAAAATAAGCACTGTGGTTTTTCAGTACTTAAATAAAAGGCAACTTTTAGTACAAAAGACATGTTTTCTATTTTAAATCTCCCTTTTGGGTTGTACTCAGGTTCTGTGCTCCTGAGACTTCAATAATAACCCATCAAAAGGGTGATGCCAAGATAGCCCCTTACATTTTATTTTATAGCAGATGTGGGTTAGTGTACGGTGAGATGGGAGCACAGCTAATTCTCGTATTTGCAAATATAAAATACTTTTGATTCTGAAATTAATTTGAGAACAGGGTTGTTAGGTCAGGAGCTACAGCATCTGGGTTATGTAAACCGCTGGAATTCTCTTTCATTTGTTTATGACATCATCAGAAATAATTAAGTTCATCCTCCCACCATCAGATGGAAAGCTAAGGATATGAGAAAAGATAGAAGGAAGTCATCGGCAAGTTTGTCCCAGAGTAGAGAAATTTAGCTTTCAGTTCGCATTCATTAGCAGTGACCGAAGGGAACAGAAGTGAGGGGTGCAGATTGCAGGGGAAAAAGAGTTTGGCACATTCAAGAAACACAAGCATTATGCTCCGGTTGGAATGTGTGGAGGGTGCTGGACAGCAGCTGTGGCAAAAGATACACACCAGATCAGCATCACAGAGGGCCTTATAGCCCATAAGAATTCCAGACTTTTCCCAAGAGCAGAGGGAGCAGCTGACAAGTTTTGAAAAGGAGAGTTGCACGGTATTTTTGCATGTGTACTGTGGTATGGGGGATGGCTTGAAGGTGGCATGGCCAGAGTCAGGAAGACCACGTTGTAGTTAGTTCTTTCCCCCTTCCAGAAACTCTGGTGCCTTTTACTTCTGTAATAAAAATCCTATCGTACCACTGCAAAAAGAGAGACAGAGAGAGAGAGAGAGAGAGAGAGAGAGTGCCAGGTTGTGATTGTGTAGGGGAATAATTATGAAAGTGTGAACCAGGGCAATGAGAGTGGAGATGTGTTCATTTAACAGATACTATATTCCAGGTCAACTGATTTTCAACTGGTGTGCCATGAGAGGATTTAAGTGTGCCACGAAAATTTTTAAAGATGATTAATTAAATTATTTTCGAAAGAAGTTCAAAGTACAGTAAGTATATTCTTTTTAGTAGTCTTTTTTTTCATCAACATAATTTAAGTGTGCACTAGAAGTTTAACTATAGTTTCAAGTGTGCCAGGAGAGTAAAAAAAGGGGGTATGTGTTAAAAACCACTGCTCTAGGCACTGGTCTTGATTCTACTTAACACTGGCGTACAAGAAAGAGAAAGCCACTGTCTGCGTGCTGCTGGGTAGGAGAGCCGCAGATGACTATGCCTTTTCCAGTATCATGACTGGATTTGAATCTTGTGTGCAGTACAACCTCTCCCACTGGAGTGGGAGCAATTTGAGAGTATGAGAAATGTCTTATTTATTTTGACAGCTCCTAATACTAGCCGGAATACTTGCACGGACTTAGTATGTGCTCAGTAAGCCTTAGCTCTGAGTGAGGTTATGCTATTATGAAAATTAATGAAATCATCTCCACACTAGGCCAGAAAATAAATTCATTGTAAAAAGGCACTACGCAAACCCAATTCATTTTTAGATTGTTCCGCCATTCAAACCTTACCAGAGTTTAGCAATTCATATAGAAAAAGAGCAATTTTAAAGCTGTATGAATCCTTTTCTGTTATAAGTGCTCACAGCAGCATGTTCCCTTCTCTCTCTTCTTGTGTGTCACTATTGAAAATTTATATTCATTGACATTTATTTGAGTAACAACTCTTTTCCTCTCAAAATTTTTGAGGGTCTTTTTTTTTTTTTTGAGCAGGGATAATATCTGGTTTTGCTCAAGAGTGCATTCTCAGCAGTGAGCACAAAAGCTGGCACATAGTAGATCCTCAAATATTTACAAATGAATGAATAAATGAACAGATGGGGGAAGTATTATAGGAAAGACCAGTAAGTCCCAACTGAAGATGTGCAAAAGCTTCCTGGCTCTTTGAGATCATCCTTGAAGAGGAGGAGTTTCTTCCAAAGTAGGATGTATGGTCCCATTTAGGGGATCTTAGAAAAAGGAGAAAGATGAGCCCAGGCAAAGGCCTTTGAGGGCGAAAACTGCACTAGAGGTTCAGAGAACAGACTGGTTTGCTGTGGTTGGCACCCAAGACCCTGTGCAGGTTGGTGGTGGGCAATGAAATTGGAGGAGTGGAGACCAAGTAGTGGAGGGACATAAAAACAACATTGGCAACTTCCATTTAAGGACAGGGCAACCAGGAAGCTCTTGACAGGCATGGTTCTTATCCTCACGATACCCTCCAACAGTGCCTCTGCAAGCGTGGCCCTGGGCCTGGCAACATCAACCTCACCTGGGAACTGGTTAGAAATGCAGATTCTTAAGTTCTCCCAATACCTACGGAATCAGCAATTCTGGGAGAGTCTCAGCACTTTGTTTTAACAAGCTCTCCAGGGGATTCTAATGCACATTAAAGGATGAGAACTACTGCCTTGTAAGTTAAGAATTATTATCTATACTCTACAGGTATAGAAACTAAACTCAGGGACGGGCAGTAACTTGCTAAAGGTCATATGGCTGGTTGATTGTTAAGCCCCTGACCTTCCTCTGACATCATGCCACCCTGCTCCTGCCAGAGGATAATTTTCTGAAGATACTGATGAATCATACAACACTTTTAATCAAAGGAACTAGTTGATACCATTTGTATTTTTATAAATATCATATTAGTAGCATAATGGGAGGATTGGAGGAGAGCTCTCAGGCAAGGAAATCAGTCAGGAGGCTATTGGTATAGATCAGGCGAAAGTTAATAACTGCCAAATGATCACCACTTTATATCTGAGAAAATTGAGGCATAATAAATTTTTCTTGCCCCTTTTGCTCTTAAATTGTTGAAGGATAGTACCTATTGGAACAAATCAGAAAAGGTTATTCTGATTTATGTGTCACATATCTCCACACTTAAAACTTATAAAAGCTTTGGTGAGGTGGGATGAATTGGCGTTCCTAACAAGGAGGGAGAAACTTCTGATCTCAAACCAGGAACAAATATGTAAATGCACCTTTACCTTGTAGCTAGTCTTAGTGCATGGTAGACACAAAATCTACTCAGTGAACTTACTCATTTACCTGCCAGCCTCTAAATCCTGTTGCTCCTTAATCTGGAACATACTTCCCTTCCTTGCCTTCCTCTCTTTCTTCCTTTCTCCTTTTTTTCTTTCTTGAGACAGCATCTCACTCTGTTCTCCATGCTGGAATGTAGTGGCATGATCAGGACTCACTGCAACCTCCACCTCCTAGGCTAAAGCCATCAACCTACCTTAGCCTCTCAAATAGCATACCACCATGCCTGGCTAATTTAAATCTGATTTTTAATCTCTCTGCTTCTGATTTGGACCTTAAGAGCATTAGATTTTATTAGTTCTCCAACCATGGCCCACTATCATTGCTTTGCACAAGGCTCTTCTCTTGTTTTATTTATGTATTTATTCCTTTTTGTCCCCATTTAACAGGCCAATTTCCCCTTGACCTCATGGATAACCATTCTAATGTATCTTTTTGTTGTATATGTTCTTATAAAACTTAGAGAGTTATTTTTATGCATATTTTTTCTGCTTTGTTGAAGTATAATTGGCAAATAAACATTATATATATTTACAGTGTACAACATGATATTTGGAATATTCATACATTGTGAAATTATTACCATACTCAAGTTGATTAGCATAGCCATCATTTCACATAGTAATAGTGAGCTGTATGCATATATTTTAATTTACATAAATGGCATTGCATCACATGTGGTATGCTGCTTCATATTTTTTACTGAGCACTAGTTATATCTATCTGGCTCAATAGTTACCATCATACACTACTGGTACCACATTGTGCCTACCTTCCTTGCTCATGTCCCCCATTTAACCCAAGGAAATATTCCTTTGAGCAGTAAGCCCAGCAACTGAATTTCTAGGTAATGGGGTATGTGTTTAATTTGACCTAGGACTACCAGATTGCCCTGCAGAATGACTGCTCTAGTCTCTACTCCCAATAACAGGATGAGGGCTCCTTGACCCCACATATCCACCAACACTTGGCATTTTCTACTTTTCTGAATCTACCTATACTTTGGGTGATCTCACTGTTATTTTGTTCTACATGTTTTAGGTAACTAGTGAATTTGAGCATCTCTTCAAATGATTTTTAGCTTTTTGGTTTTTCTTTCTCTCTTCTCTATCCAAATCCTACCTCTACGCTGATGACTTCCAGTGTTATATTCTGACCCTAGCCCTTCTCTAAATTCCATGTTCACATATCAAAATCTGCTCTTGCATTTCTCAGAGAACATGTCAATTATAACATATCTAATTTAGAGCTTTTAGCTTCTCATCCCACCTATCCCCCAAATTTTATGCCTTGTATTTCTCACACCAGTAAATAGCACCATCATCCACTCAGTTGCCTGAGACAGAAATCTTGGAATTATCTTTTGTTACTTTTGGTCTCCCATTCCATTATATCCTATCCATCAGAAAGTCTGGATAGCACTACTTCTATGGTATATGCTGAATCCATCTTCATCTTTGCTGTACTCCACCCCTAGAATACGTTGTGTCATTGCCTGCATTGAAATTATGCATTTCACAATACATATTTCATCTGTATATTAATCTATTTTTTTTTTTGCTTGTACCCCTCATTAGAGTCTCAGTTCCAAAAGGGCATTAACCATGTTTGCCTTAGTTACCATTGTGTCTCCAGGAACCAGCACAGTGCCTGGTATTCATTAAATATTCACTGACTAAATGATTCTTTTAATTTTGGCTCAGCACTCTAGGAAGCTGAGCATCCAAACATCAGTAAAGAGATAGACCACCTGCCTGAAAATGTGAAGAGTTACAGTCCATGTGTAAGAGTTACTTCATTGAAAACCTTGAAACCCATGTCACTACTGAACTCTACAGAGCTGGGAAATTGTTCCTTAATACTTTTTTAGCCTAGCATATAAAAGATGCATTTTAAATAGCATTGGAATTGATACAAATATATAATATTTTGAGTATGTGGAAACAGCTTCTGTGTGGGTACATAGCTTTGAACATACACAGCACTTCCTCTTTCCTTGGTGAAATTGTTGCCTACACCACTACTAATGTTCACTTAAAGTATTATGACATAACTCAAATTATACAAGTTTCTGGAAGATCATGCCCCTAAAGATACCTGGGTTCTGGAATTAGTGAAGAATAGGCAAAGAATTGGGCAACAGAAGTGGCTATGTAAATGACTGCTGGGTTGGCCACTGAGATCAGTGTTTATAAAGCAGATTTGCTTAACATCTAAACAGGAGCTCACTCCTCCGACTAGAGAAAGCCATTCAGAGAAAGGAGGCAATTTTCTCTGTGTGGGTGAAAGAAGATGAAATAGAGACACTGAGGGCCCAATCACAGATATTACTTAGAAGGTCCAAGATTGGGCATAGGCATCTGTGTTTTACTAAGAACCGTAGTGGATTAGGCCACATTTTGAGAACAACCATACTATAGAGAGGGACCCAAGCAATAGTCTAGAACAAGGAATGAAGTTTACATTTCATAATGGATAAGGCTGGCTTTAACAACGTACAGAGCCTTGGCTTCAGACAATAGGAAAGGACAGAGAAGGTCCAGGGACAATGTAGCTTTCCTAAAGGCAAGAACCATAGAATCTTTCAGATCCAAGGTGCAAAGGGAGTAACTATAAGGTCAGGTCAGGGCAGGTCATTTTTATAGTCTTTTTTGTTTGTTATGTTTTTACATTCTCTTTGAAGAATCTTAATTCTGGGCTGGACACAGGTTTGGGTTGAAGTACAAGAAATGTTTTTGTATTCCTTTTTTTTTTTTTTTTTTTTGGTAAGTTCTAGGCTGGATACACACTTGGGTTAAAGCACAACAAAGTATTTTTTATTCTTTTAATTTACATTCTCTTTAAACCATCTTAATTCTACTTTTTGAGGTATTATGGAATGATGAGCTACATAAATTAAATCATTGTTGAGGATTCTACCACCTGAGATTATATAAAACCCCCAGGGACTTGACATAATACTAAAATATTGAGGAGCACTCCAGGTTGTGACACTGGTACTTCCTGGAACAAATGTCATCCCAATCCTTATGGGCCCGTCTGAACTATGACTCTGTTACTGGGGGTCCTGGGTTATATCAGTAAGGCAGCTCGTCCTCATGCTACTTGTAACCATTACTTTCTGGTGTCTTCTACATCTGACTTCAAACCTGTAAAAATCTCTGAAGCAAGGAATGACCAAGCCAGACAATCTACTTAAAATAGAGGGTGGGGTGAGGAAATATGGAAAATAAAACAAAATTATACACATACATGCACACATATATATATAGATAGATAGAGATATAGATGTATGTATTCCTAGTCTTGACTCTTTCATAAGTAGAAAAATGAAATTCCTAGTTTTGGAATTCAGGGGAACTATCCAAATATTGGCAAGAAGATCTTTAAAGAATTCAGGAAGCAAATTGCATTTATAAAATAAAACATTGACCACATTCATTCACTCCTATTTTATATTTATATGGTGAGTTTTGTACATGATATTCAAATGTGCTTCATTATGCTTTATGACTGTAATTTGCATACTGAAATAATATTTGAACTGAGGCACTTGGGAGTGATTTATAGTGTTTTCAACAGTTCCTGTGCTTTAGGAGGAAGGTGATATAGATCTATATAATTGGAAAACTTTAACTGCAGGGTTTTGTCTCACTCAAACACAGACTAAATCTTTCATTAAAAATGATGAGTTGTGAATAATACAAAGGTAACAGCCACCTGGTTATTGTTCTCCTTGGGGTGATGTTGAGTACCCCCAACTATGCCTGATACAATTGTGTGGCCACCTTTCTAGCTTCCTCAGTTTAAGGTCCAACCTGGTTCCCTGCTCCCAAGGTGTCCATGCTTCCAGCTGGAGCCCATGACTGCTGAGCTAGACATTCAGGTTCCCTCTTTGAGCTGAGATCAAGGGGAATGTAAAATGGTTTTGAGTATCATTATATGTTCAAAAGTCTTTTCTGAAAAATGAGGTGCTAGGATTTGGTCAAGAGACGTCCAGGGTCTCTAGGGTCCCATTGAGTACTTGAAGTCTATCTGACCTTCCACCTCAGCTTCTACCAATACACCCCTGCTTGCATGCCTGGTATAGTAGGCTTCACAGAAGATTTCTTTTGAGGAAAGGGTTCATCTCCTCAAAAGAAGAGTGTGAAACTGATGGGCTACATGGAACATGAATTTCCATCTACCCTGACATGTCTGGCCCTTGGCAACAACTCTGATCTTGTTATCCTGATTCACGTGGTATTGGGCTTCAGCCTTGATATGGACTGAATTGTGCCTTCTACTCATATGTTGAAGCCTTAATCCCCAGTGTGACTATATTTGAAGACAGGGCCTTTAAAGAGGTAATTAGACTTAAATGAAGTCATAAGCCTAATCCGATAAGACTTGATAAAATAAGGAGATTAGGAAACAGATGGACACAGAGGGAAAACCATGTGTAGACATAGTGAAAAGGCAGCCATGTGAAAGCCAGGAGGAGAGAGAAACCAAACCTGCTGACACTTTGATCTTGGATTTCTAGTCTCCAAAAGTGGAAGTAAGTAAGTCTCTGCTGCTTAAGCCACTCAGCCTATGACATTTAGTTATAGCAACCTAGAAGACTAATATCAGTCCTGAATTCAATATTTAACTATTATTAACCATGTGCCCATCACAGTTCTAAGGCTTGTAGGTATAATACTAAAGAAAACAGACAAAATCCTTGTTTTTAGGTCACCTCACAAGAGGTAGAGTCAGAAACCAGATCCCCAGGCTCTGCTACTTACTAGTAGCGTGATCTTGGGCTAGCTTCTTAACCTCTCTCTGCTTTTGTTTTCCATGTTTATAAAATGGGCATGGTAACAGTACGATGTTGGAGTTGTTGTGAAGATTAAAAGGCTTATATGCAAAGCACTTCTAATAGTATCTGGCAGGTGGCAAGTATTAGCTATTATTATTACATTTTAGTCAGACAAAGAAATATTACATGTGTTACCTAATTCCAATTACTGCTAAGTGTTATGAAGAACAATAAAGCATGTAGAAGTCTGGGAATGATGGGGGCAGAAAAGACCACTTGGAAGGTCATTTAAGCATAGTTCTACATATTGATTAGTCTTGAATAAACTGAATTAAACCAGACAAATCAAACTACTGACCTGAATAAACTGAGGGAGCAAGTCATGCAAAGAATGTTCCAGTAAGGGAGAATAGCAAGTGCAAAGGTCCTGGGGTCAGAATATGTTTGGCACGTTAAAGGAATCACAAAGTACAGTACAGAGAGTAGATACAATCAGGTCAGGCAGATTAAGGAACGGCCAGAAAACAGAGTTTGATTAGGTCAGAACTCTGCCCAGCTTCCTTGATCTGAGGCAGTCGCTTTGAGCCTGCATTAAATATAGAAATCACTAGGGATTTTCCTCTGGAAATTATGATTCTACAGTCTCAACACCTAGTACATGGAAGGTACAATCTTAGGTACTAGAGATGCATCAATAAACAAGCAGGCAAAATATTCTGTCTCAGTGAGGCTTATGTTCTAATAGGGGAAGACAGAAAATAATCTTTACAAATAATATAGCCAGGTGTGGTAGTGCATGCCTGTAATCTCACCTAGTATGGAGAATTGAGGGGAGAGGATAGCTTGAGCCCACGAGTTCTAGGCTGTAGTACGCCACAACTGCATCTGTGAATAACCCCTGCACACCAGTCCCACAGCATAGTGAGAGCCTATCTCTTTAAAAGAATGATATAGTATGTTAAATGTTGCTACATGGAAAGGGCCAAACAAAACATAATGTAATAAGTGGAATTAGCAGTGCTGGGAATGCAGGTAGATTGCATTTTTTATATAAGATGACAAAGTCTGGATTAGAGATATAAATGTGGGAGTTATCAGGATATAGATGGTATTTAAAGTGATAAGAGTGGATGAGAACACCAAGGAAATGAGTGTACACAAAGAAGAAATCCAAGCATTAACTCTGGGCAACTACAGTATTTTAGAGAATTGAGAGGCAAGGAGGAGCCACCAAAATAAGAGGGAAAACAGGAGTTTCAAGGTGTCCCAAGTGAGGACAGTATCTCTAAAAGAAGAGAATAGTCAGCTGTGTCAACAAGCTGTTGCTAGGTCAAATAAGATAAGAACTAAGAATTTCCCTTTAGGTTTCTCATAAACAGGAGGGAGGGTGGGTGGGTAGATGCAGTGTCAGGAGTCAGAGGAAACTGTTCTGATTGGTTTAATTCTCTCTGCGAATAATAGGAAGTATGTTTATCAGCTGAAAATGAAGTTGGAGAGGAGGAGAAAGCTTGGGAAGCGGAAAACAGTGTCAAGTAGTCACGTGGGAGCGGCACTGCGCGGCTGCTGAGAAGCATGAGACACGCACTTGGAGCTCGTGCTCATGATTTAGAGGGGGGCCGCCCTGCAGAGCTGGGGGGTTTTCCCCGTTATAGACAGCTGTGCAAGTGCAGCACAAGGAAGGCAGGGAGCTGGGTTTCACTGAGACTGTGGGTTTGCTAGGCAAGGTGAGAGGAGAGCAAGGCGGTTGAGAACATAAATAGGAAGCAATTATAATGCTTGTCAGTGGATTAAAGAGGGAAGAGGGGGCATCAGATGGGTGAGAGACAGTAGAAAGCTTGTAGGATCAATGGATTGTAGGGTCTGCCACGGCTGAAGGGATGATCAGAGATCAGCCACTGGGAGAAAGCCAGGAAGCTACAAAGTGGTGGCAAGAGAAGACGATGCATGAGGCTGCAGTTGTGGGGCATTGCAGTTATTGGTAACGACAAGGTCACGGGCGTGACTGGCTAAGAGGGTGGAAACAAGGTAACCAGAGGAGAGGAGGGCGCCAAGGAACAGGGAGGCCAGGGTGTAAAAAGGTCAGCGATAGTGGTGCTGGAATCACCAATAATTGACACAGGAGTAGTATTTGAGAGAGAGACAGTGAGCCAGGAGCCAAAATCATGAAAAAAAGAAAAAAGAAATGAGGGAAAGTGACCTAAGGACAGGTAGAGAGGACAATGTGGCATGGGGGCGATATTGTTCTCTGGCATGAGATCAAAATCTTTTAACAAAAACTCTGCCTATTTCATCTCCTCAGGATAGTGTGCATAACACTGCCTAGGTCATGTCCAGCACTTGAGATATTATTCTGGGAGATGGGAATACATTGGAGGGGGTTGAGTGTGGGAGAGATGCAAACCCCTGCTTGGTACCTTAGTTTGCTCCAAGAACTGCATTTTAGCCTCTCATATCTAGTCTACTGCTCTAGGCCCTCACCAGTCAGCTACGCAGTCCCTCCTTAGACACATTCCCAAATCTAGGCCTCTGAACAAAACTCCCTGTATTTCTGTTGTTATGAATCAATCTCGGTTGTTCTTTTGTATTGAAATGCCAGCACGACCAGGTCCCTAATGTGAACCCAGTCTCTAACCATTTTCACATTTATGCCATTTCTTTCCCTGACTTAATCTGGTTGCCTGAATGCTTGGTTCCTATCTGGGAAGCTCAGTTGTGATTCAAATTTACATTTTTACTGGGCTATGCATTATATTAGATGAGTAAATGGCCTAGATCAAGACTAATCAGAAATGGAGAGCATGTGGTTTTGGTTTCGTTAAAGACTAGGAAAGTCTTCCCTGCAGAATGCAGGGTCATCACATTTATAGCAAACTGAGTTACTGCTCTGTAGGAACTAGTTATCATGAAGGAAATAAAAGGAAATGTGGCAAACTTTTCATTTCCCTTGACATATAATTGCAGAAGTCATTAACTCAGTCATGTATTAATTCATAAAATAATTATTAAGTACCTTCTATGCACAGCCATTGTTATAGGTATTAAAGATACAGCAAAGAAGAACCCAGATAGAGACCCTGATCTCATGGGACTCATAGTCTATTGAGAGAGATTGAAAGCAGACAAGTAAACAAATATATAAGATAATTTTAGAAAGTGACAAATGCCTTAAAGATAACAACAGAAATAAAGAGGGCTTAGCCCTTGCCAAGCATTGTTCTAAGTGTTTGTCTGTCTTTATCCCACATAATCCTTATGAAAATCTCATGAATTGACACTGTCATTATCACATTTTACATATAAGGAAACTGAAGCACAGGGTAATTAAAACATTTATAAACTTGGACAAGTTACTTACCTATTTTGTGCACCTGTTTCTTCTCCTATGAATTGGAAATAAACAACAATGCTAATGACAGCTTAGGGTTGTCTTTATAATTAAGGGAATTCATGTATGTAAGAAAGTCTAAACTCCCTCAATGAATCCCCAACAATAAAAAAAAAAAAAAGAGTCTAAACAATGCCCATCACACAGTAAGACAAGTGGAGTGATTATTCCTATTTTACAGAAGAGGAAACCATGGTTCGGGAAAATTAACTATGTTACCCAACTTCACACATCCAATAAGTGAAATATGGTGGCTGCTCAATGACTGTTACCTGAAAGGCAAGACTGAAGTTCACGTGCAGCTTCTGCTCCCTGCCAAGCCTGTGTCCTACGCAGGACCGCATCTCGATGCACAGGCAATCAGGAGTTAACCATGGGCTAAAAATACATTTTATTTCAGCTCTATTCTCCATGCCTGGAGATACTCAGCAAACCGTATTGCAGAATTAGGACATGTGCCGTGTTAAACTGTGGCACAAAATCACAAGGAAACAAGAGGAGGGAAGGGCATTCAGTAGCATGCGAAAAAAGTGAGAAATAAGCAATATGTCTCTGTTTTTCTCATCGCCAGATTACTTACAATTTCTCATGGCTGTATTACCATTTCTTTACATTTTATATTCTAAAGAGGGAAATAATAATGTATATATAAGCAATGCATGGTAAAGTTAAAGTAGACATAAAGGACCTATTTAAATCCCAACTCCATATGGAAACGTTAGAGGGCTTTCATTTCTCCCAGTTCTATGAAATCAAGGATTCTATGAGATAAATTTTCAATAAATATTAATCAATCCTAAATTCTAAGTCACCCTTGATGTGTGCTCTCAAATGTCAGCTACTCTTATGCACGGTCTTCTTGACACACTACTGGGGCATGAAATGATGAAGCTTCCTAGCACTGAAGCACAACAGACAGAAGGAGAGAGACTCCCATCCTTAAATTGTAGCCTGTCACATCCCACAACCCACAGCCCAAGTTTTTAAGTAGTCAGAGAGATGCCTTCTTATTCTGCGTTTTTTAGCAAGCAATCTATCCTGAAAATGGCATTTATGTCATAACCATCCCCAAATCTGGGAGCTCTTAGAAATCTGGAAGGTGTCTCGATTTTTCAAAAGCACTTTTTCTCCAATGAAGGAAACGGGTGCCCAATTCATGGGGTTCTGAGACTGAATAGCCTTTCCTTTACTAAAAAATAAAAGGATTCCTCCCCTGCTCCTTAACCAATGCAAATATTTTCTAATCCTCCACTGCCCACATTGAATTTGATACATTTAATGACTTTCTCATGAATAATACCTCCTAGTATATCTGCTGTGATGACTAAATGGCAAAAGAGCAGGGCCAGACGTGGAAAAGACGAACTAGGAGTTTCTAGTAGAAACCAGCAAGTCAGCTCCATAAATACACTGCCTGGTTGAAAGCCTTAACATTGAAAATGCACCTCTCTTGTTTTTTGCAGAAAATCATAGCACTGGCTTCATCGTCTCTTCTCTCCCCTGTGCAGCCTTACTACCCTTGCCCACCCATTCTGCCAGGCCGCTACCAAGGAAAGTTACCAATACATGCTGACTTCTATCCATACCTCTGTTACAGCATTGTTGGGAGGGGCTGCTATTCACTCGTCTACTGTCTGTGTCCTCCCGCTGGCTGTGAGTTCCCTGAGAGCAGGGGCAAAGCTAACTCATCTCTGGTTCCTTTGAACCTAGAAGAGGCAGAGTGGACAAGGGATGGCAGATAAAAAGGGGAGAGAGCGAGGTGGACGGAAGAAGAGGAGAGGACAAATGGGAGTCCCTGCTTGCTGCAGTCAGCAGCTGGATGGGAGCCCCTAGTTAGGGCTTCCTGTTTCAGATGTGTCCTGCCTAATTTAGCTAAAAGCCCAGAAGGCTGCAACCAGAAGAGCCTCATGAAGCTCCCATTATTCTATTTTTAAAAATAGGCGATCTTCTCTGTCTCTATCTAGAGTGAAAATAATTTTGCAGGAAAATGAACAGTTTGGTGGCATCATTCCTTCTTTTTCCTCAAACCTTGCTCCTCTTGGTATGGAGACATGCACGTGAAGATCATTGGAGCTCCCAGATGCAGAGAAAATGGGCGTCAGAGAAGCTGGCTCTGCTGCCTCTTTTTTTGTGTCCACCTTCCATTTTTCTCCAGTTCATTAAACAACAACAACATTTTTTAGACCCTACTATTAATTGAGAATATATACATTTTTCTACTGCATTCAAAACATCAGCATCATTTCAGGCAATTTGTCACTAAAGCATAAGAATTAATTAGTGTGGCACCCTTGCTGAAATTGGAATCACACCATTGTGTAGCGGTTTCATTTCTTTTTCAAGGCCAGCTTTAGAATTTTCAAGGCTTTGTGACAGCAAGTGATAGTGTGAGAAGCAGCTTTTTTTCAAGTGCCAAGAGAGGTATCTGCTGTGAGGCCCCCTCCCATTTGTGAGTTAGAAAGGCTTCTCCCCAAACCTTGAATGTGTTCAGCCTTCTGTCTTACCGTGGACTAGAGCTGCCTCAGAAATGATGTCTCAGTCTGGAGTCTCCTATATTATTGTGCTCGAAAACACCACTGAGTCTCTTGGTTTTAAATTCAAGCAAAAGAATCATGGATGTTAGTCATGGACCCTGCAGGACTAGGTTTAAGGAAGGTAATTTGGTTGGAAGCCATATTTTAGTATCCTGATTCTCTTTTTTCACTGAAAGAAAGATTCTGTTGAGTTGTGCTGGGCTCTATCTTTATATTAGTTGTTTGGTAGAACGGGAATTAAAATTTAAAAGGCATTTAGAAGCATCTCTTATATCCAGAGCACTAAATGTAAGTTCCACTAACACAAAGAACATCTATACCACCTATTTTTACCCCACCACAGAGGTCCCTGTACATTTCTTCAAGTGCCCAGGGCATGGCACATAGCTAAATGAATAACTAATTCACAAACAGCAAAGAAGTTCAGTCGGAGCCATTGAGAGGGTACCATAGGAAAAAGTCATGATAGCAGTTTTATAAACTTGTCCAGCCATTGACTTCCTTGCCACTTATCAAAAATGTAGATGATATAGCCCCCACTCCTACTTTCTCATGGAAAGATCTATAATGGAGGGGACTGGAATCCATGATTCAAACAAATTAGTGCAGTGATTATTTTATTTTTAAAGTATATAATTCAGTGGCATTTACTATATTCACAAGGTAGTATAACTCTCACCAATGACCAAATTAACAATATTTTCATCATCACCCAAAAGGAAACCCCATACCTATTAACAAATCATTCTCCCTTCCCCCTCCTCCAGCCTGTGACAACCATAGATCACCTTTCTGTGTCTACGGACTAGCCTATTCTGAATATTTTATACAAATGTAATCATACTATATGTGGTCTTTTGTTTCCAGCTTCTTTCAAGTAGTATAATATATTCAAGTTTCATTCATCTTGTAGCAAGGATCAATACTATGTCATTCCTTTGTAGGGCTGAATAATATTCCATTGTATATACATACTACATTTTAGGCTTTTTGTTGTTGTTGTTTGTTTGTTTGTTTTCTTTTCTCTTTCTTTCTTTTTTTTTTTTTTTTTTTTTTTTTTTGCCATTTTGTCCAGGACCGAGCTTGAACCTGCCACCCCCAGAATATGGGGCTGGTACCCTACTTCTTGAGCCATAGGTGCCGCCCATATTGCATTTTGTTTATCCATTCACTGGCTGATATACATTTCAGTTGTTTCCATTTGAGGTCTATGATACTGATGTTGTCGTGAACATTTGCTGGATGGACACCAGTTTTTTGTTGTTTTTTTTTTTTGTTTGTTTGTTTTTTTGTTTTTTTTGAAACAGAGTCTCACTTTATCACCCTCAGTAGAGCGTTGTGGCATCACAGCTCACAGCAACCTCCAACTCCTGGGCTTAGGCGATTCTCTTGCTTCAGCCTCCCAAGTAGCTGGGACTACAGGTGCCCACCACAATGCCCAGCTGTTTGTTTTTTTTTTTATTGTTGTTGTTGTTGTAGTTTGGCTGGGGCCGGGTTTGAACCTGACACCCTTGGTATATGAGGCTGGTGCCCTACCCACTGAACCACAGGCACCACCTGACACCAGTTTTAATTCTCTTGTATTATATCATTATACCAGGCAACAACCAAAGTTCTGGAGTGCAGGACACACACACAGGATTTGGGGACAGTACACATTCAAGCTCACACAAGGAGTCAATGGCTGAGCTGGGCCTCAAGATCT
Organism: Otolemur garnettii; assembly: GCF_000181295.1. NCBI lineage: Eukaryota > Metazoa > Chordata > Mammalia > Primates > Galagidae > Otolemur > Otolemur garnettii. The sequence goes on from NW_003852626.1 coordinate 1,033,205, forward strand.
TGACATTCCAGACAGGACCCTGTCCCTTCCCCACAGTGGCTAACCCAGTGAGAAATCTGTGGGAAGCTTTAAAAAGATTTCTTCCCAGGGATTTAGAGGAGTACATAGGGTGAACTGTCATATCTCAACAATTTATAATTAGTGAGGTCCTGTCAGTAACTGGGTTGAATAACTGCTTCTATTAAACAGTTACAACCCATAGGAAGAGAATGTATAGCTTCTCGGGGACCCTCACTCATTTAGCATGGGTTGAAGAGTGGATAATATAACCATTGACTCATCTACTTGGAGGAAGTTAAAGTTGTTTCCATTTCTCTATCAGATACCCTAGAGTAGCATTGAGAACTCTTTTGCTTGGAAACATTCTCTACTCTGCCAACTACTATCATTGCTGAACTTGAACCATTTCAAGGAGAAACAGCCCGAGAACAGGCACCAATTTTTCAGTGCAGCATGACTTGCAGGGGCAAATGTACATCAGGGACTTATTTTCTAGGCACCAAATACTGATTGAAAGCATAGTTGACTATGTATGAAATTTTACCTCCCTCAATTAATTGGGGGCACTAAATTGTGGCTGCTCCAAAAAGCAGAAAAGGACTTTATGAAAATTGAACCTGTTAAAGGGAATTCTCCCAGGTTAGGAGCAATAAACTCTAGCAGCCTGCAATGATGATGACCTTTAGCAAGAACAGCTAAGTTCCCTATCAGTGCAAAACCTATCAGAGGGCTAAATTTGAGGCTGTACCAAAACCAAAAAAAGCTGGCAAAAGGCCAATCCAGTTAGGCTAGGCCAACTATTAGTCTTAAAATAAAATTGCACTGATTTTGGTTGCTTTATTAGCATCCACAATATTAACCACTTTCCTCTTTCATTCCTTTTTTCTAAGATATCTGACTGCTATGGTCTAAATGTATGTGTCCCTGCAAAATTGGTAGATAAAATCCTAGCCCCTGAGGTGATAGTATTAGAAGATGGAGCCACTTGGGAGGTGACCAGATCATGAAGGCAGAGCCTCCATAATTGGAATTAGGGTCTTTATACAAGGAACTCTGGGGAGCTAGCTAGCCTCTTCTGCCATGTGAGAACAGAGCTAGAAGATCCCATCTAAGAACCAGGAGAGGGGTCCTCACCGGACACCTAGTCTGCCAACACCTTGATCTTGGACTTCTCAGCCTCCTGGACTGTGAGAAATAAATTTCTATTGTTTACAAGCTACCCAATTTATGTTATTTTATTATAGCCTCCCAAATAGAATAATAAATTCACAATAAATATATGTTTTGTGCTTATCAGTAGCTTCTCCTTCTGAAAGCAATTAATCTGTAGATTAAACAAGCACCGTGTATAGACTAGGTACTCAATGGGTGCTTTGAATGAATGACTGATGATGGGACAAGGAAATAGACCCCATCCTTAAAAGCTTGCAATGGCAATAATATTCTAGAAAGTCTACAAAGTGACAGTAATTGAATTCATGATAATAGAACAACAACAACAAAAAGGAATTAGAAGTTCTAAAGAGATATTAAAACATGAGAATGGGGTCAGGGTTAGAAAGATATCTCAGAACATTCTGGTCTTGAGCTAGACTTCAGAGAAGTAATGGTAATGTCAGAATGTTCTATGATAAAAAGGTATTTGGACATTATCAGAATAAGAAGATGAGGAGGAGGAAAAAGTAGTGCAATAGAATTGACAAAGGAAAAAAAGAGAAGTGCCAAAGCAAAGGAACATGAATAGGAATGAAGGGACTCTGACCTGAAGGTCAAGGTAGTGCAGGCACCCTTTTTATTCCCACCATCCTCTGCTGGTAGGAACCGCCTGGCTCCCAGTCATTAGTTTGTAAACTTTCCCACAGCCAAGCTAATTTCCTGGACCCACTTAGGGATCATATCTCACCATCACTTGGACCCTAGTTCTGTTCTTAGGTAAGATGCACAGTCTCTATCTTAAAAGAGATATCAGCTCAAATTTTCCTACCAGTTCCTGGCCTGCTCCTCAGACCCTGTACTTCTGTGCTTAAGATCCATACTCTGGCTCAGCACCTGTGGCTCAAGAGGCTAAGATGCCAGCCACATACACCTAAGGTGGCGGGTTCGAATCCAGCCCGGACCTGCCAAACAACAATAATGGCTGCAACCAAAAAATAGCTGGGCGTTGTGGCGGGCACCTGTGGTCCCAGCTACTTGGGAGGCTGAGGCAGGAGACTCGCTAGAGCCCAGAAGTTGGAGGTTGCTGTGAGCAGTGAAGCCATGGCACTCTACCCAGGGTGACAGCTTGAGGCTCTGCCTCAAAAAAAAAAAAAAAAAAAAAAAAGATCCATACTCTGGGTGTGTGAATTGATGACTTCCATTGATGAGTGCATTTGGGTTTGAGGTTTGCTTCCTTCTGCCCAGCTGCCCTACACAGAGGCTCTGCTTGCCAGCGTCCTACCTCTGTGTTCTCCAGAGCTGTTTACCTACTAAGGTCCTTGCTTAGGCCTGTGAAACTCACTTGTTTCCCCCAAAGTGATCCCTGGGAAGGTTTTCACTTCATGATACTGAGTTTCCATCTGAGTTCTAGCCCTTGGCCTCTAGACTTGGCTTTCCTACCCGGTCCCATGGTAACTGGCAGGACAAATCCTATACACAATCACCTCCTAGTGAGGGTTCTTTACTGCCTGGTCCTTAACAATGTAGTGAACCTGACTGGTCTCCCTTCTGCTCACATTGTACCCTGACAGTTGAGCTCTCCGAATTTTCTCATTACTTATCTAAGCATGTGAACACTTAATCACACTTCTGGAAGATTCGTTCCTTGACTAAAAATGTCACTAGGCTAGAGGACAAACATGGAGCTTCCAGTCTGAGACAGAGATAAATGCCAAATAGTCATTCAAATCATTTTATAGGTGACTGCAAGAGCAGCTGCCTATTGTCTCTAGCTCAGGCAGCTACTTGGGCAGAGGACACTAGGCGTTCACTGTGGATTCCCTTCAGGGAACTGAAATTACAGCAGAGCACCCTGCCCAGCAAAGTGACCACTCTCAGAAAAGGGAAGCCAAAGGAAACCTCTTCATTCTAAGCTTCTGCCAGGTGTTTGTGCAGCTAAGTGGTGGCTATTAAGAAGTAAACAGCCCAGTAATGGCTCCCATTTCTTATGCACCTCCAGGCCTAGGGCACAGTCTTGAAAGCACTAAAATGAACCGAGGGGAACTGACACAGCTCTGCATAATAGAGTAAAATGCTACCTCCAGTGCAGCCCAGGTCAGCTGGCTGATGACTGTGGAGTTAGGAAGCATTTCTCTTCCTTAATAAGGACTTAGACAATCCTGTTTAGAGAATTTATATTTGTCCTTTGGGGCTGTGCATATTTCTATATAGAAGCTTTGTCTCTTCCCAATAATTACCTATCGGATCAGTTGGAAGGAGAAAGAAGGCTTGTAAGTGAGCCCTTCCCTTCTGCAGGGAGACAGGGAAAGGACTGGAATTGGAGCACCCACCAACGCCTAGCTGGAGGTTCTAGGCAGGGAAGGAATGGATTCTTCTGAGGACCTGCTTGGTGTCTTTGGGCAGGGAGGGACATTCCCTAAAGCTGGGTAGGGATTTGCACAGAGGAGGGGTGCGGTTTGTGAGGACAGGGGCTATGCATGGCTTCACCCCAAGGACAAATATTATTAAGCACTAGAGTAAAGCCATAAGTGGATTTCCTGGGAGGGTGTGTGTATTCATCCCTTGGACTATGGAAATGGGTCCATAGGCATTAATTGCAGACTGTCAAATATGGTAGAAACAGGAGAAGTGACAAGACACATGCAAGCCAGAGTGGTGGCAGCCTCAGGAATAGGTCCTTTTCTTCCCAAATTTGCCCCTCAGAAGGACCCTCTGTTTCCAGAGCAAGGGCTGTGCTACTGAGTATCATACTATCTCTCTGTGAAATACCGTATTTAACAGCGTGTGGGGCATGTGCTGCTTTATTCAGCGGCGTACACTGAAACTGGATTTCACACAGCTAGGTGCTTGAATGACTCACTACAGCGATAACTGTGGGGTACATTGTTTAGCAACACATGCTACACATGGACTTTTATAGGGATGTATGTTGAAACTGCTTTTAGAGCGATGTGCAGGAATGACTATAGTAACATTGCTGACACACTGTGTTAACACGGCACTACTTTTTAAACATGTACTATTTTAATGGTGAATGTTGAAACTCTGCTAACAGAGTTAGGGGCATGTGCTACTAAGTCTAATGCAATGTCTGTCAATCACTGTGTTTAGTAGTGAGGGGCACATGTACTACTTGGTTTGGTTCTATATGTTGAAACAGTGTTTAACTGATGGAGGAAGTCAGCCCAGAATTAGAGGTGGTCTAATCTCAGGGTTATAGAAAATGACAGTTGTGATATGGGACATGAAGACATGTAGAGCAGACTATGGGTACCTTCCATCAGGAAGACCTGATCAGGTCTGAGGAAGCCAGCATCAAGCGAGGACCTCTCTGAGGACAGGACATTGAACCTGGACCCAGAAGAATACATTTAAAAAGAGCACCTGTTTACTGGCCACGTGCTCTGTGCCAGCTATACTTTATAAGGCTTTACATGATTGAACCAATTTAACTCTTACAAAAGGTATTTTTTATTACTATACAAATGAAGAAACTGAGGCACACAGCAAATTTAGATAGTTCTCCAACATTCTGCGGCTGCAATGCCTGCCTTGTTGACCACAATGTTCTGATATTTATTGAACTAACTTGCCCACAGGTAGAGACAGAATATTTCCAGAACAACAAACAAGGTCCAGAGGAGACAGTTTATGCCATAAGGAACTGAAAGAAGGCTGGTGTGACAGGAGTGGAGGGCTCCAGGATGAAATACACAAGATATGAGGCAAAGCTTGAGAGGATCACAGCAATTCACTCACTGAAAGCATTACGAGTTGTGGGAAATGGATTATCTTCAAGCAAAGAAAGGCTTCTGAATGGTATTGAGCAGAAGAAAGGCATGATCATTTCTGCACAAAGTGGTGACATTCAAGGAATATTTTACTTTTAGAATCTGTTATAACTTGGTGATGAAGTGTGTGTTTGGGGGTATGAAGAAGAAAAAGTAACAAGATGTGCAGATTTGCTGGTAAACAACCTTGTGGGTGGTGATACGTTCTACTGGGGTCAAGGGAGGAGATCCAGGTTGTGGATGGAGTGTGCTTTCGAGCAGCCTCCTTTTGGTATGCCCATGACATATCCAGCCGCTTGTATTTATGTTATTTATTTGCCAATGGCGCCCACCTTGAAGACATCTGTCAGTCGAAATTTAATTTGTCCAAAGAAACACAACTTGAATATCGTTCACCCCCATATTTAAGCCCTGCTTCTCATCTTCCCCGTCACAGTAACTGGTACTGCCATCTAAACTGGTGCTACGGCTGAAAATTTAGGAGTTGTATTAGATTCTTCCTTCTCACTCTTTCCTCATATCCAATCTATTGCTAACCCTGGCAGCTGTATCTTTAAAATATACCCACACACCAACCACTTCTGTTGGCCACCTCTACTGCAATCACCCTCCCTCCAGATGCCATCCTCTCTCACTATGACCCCTTACTTGTGCTCCTTGCTTCTGCTGTCACCCACCACAGATGAAGTACATTCCGAATGATCTTTAAAACATGGAATTCCAATCATGTCACCCGGCTTCTCAAAATTCTTCAAAGACTTCCCACTGCTCTCAGATTGGAATCCACACTCCTGAGCAGAGCCAGCAAGGGCCTGCATCACCCGACCTTGCCTGCTGTCCATGCTCAGAGCCTCCCACGCTGCACCTCACTCACTCTCCTTGTTTTGCCTCCAACTCCTCAAGCTCATTCTCGCATGGGCCCACTCTATTTTCTCTTCCTTTCACCTGGGACACTCTTTTCCCAGATGTTTTCATAAATTTATTTTACTACAAATTAAAACATTTCTTTATATTATCATTCTCCTCCTCTAGAATGTAGCTCCTTGAGGGCAAAGGCTCTTTTTTGTTCAACAATGTATACTCAGTGCTCAGAACGAGGCTGAGATTATAACAGGCATCCATTAACTGTTTGCTGAATGCATGACTAAATTTTAAATTTGACATCTACTGTTTATCCCAAATCTGGTCTTAATTTCTGGGAACTGCTCTTTTTTTTCCATCCCATAACTAGTTTGGTGAGAGACACTATGGACACAATAATGTTGCCAGGCAGCTGGCACCTACCAGCATTCCCTACTGGCACTTGGAACACAGGGCTGATGAAGAAGAGTCACTCTCTCTTCTGATACTTGAAACAAAGGACTTGGAAATTCAGAGGATAGCAGTGGTCATGTTCTGCCATGTTGACTGGGAAGAGAAATATTCAGATATTGGCAAAAGGAAATCATGAAGCAGACACACGCAGGTACTAAGCTCTTGGGTTCTAGTTTCCCTGGCTCTAGTTCATTCCTGGAAGACATCCAGACCCTAGATTTTTTAATACAATCTAATGATGTTGAAAACCAATGATGTTATATCCATAAATCATCTGAGTTATATTTATATTATTTGCAAGCAGGAATCCCAACTTAGAGTCATAAAAGAGGTCTGACCTAGACATATTATTTGCTGAGTTATTGGCATGTAGATATCTTGGTGCAAATTGACAAAACTTACCATATTCAGCTCTTTTCTTCTTCCTTGACACATAATATGATTTCCCAGTATCCCTTGAAGTCAGTTAGGGCAATGTGCCTAGTTTTGGCTGTGAAAGTGACACATGTCACCGTAAAGTTGGAGGCAGTTAAGAGGAAGTAGGAGTTTCTCACATTCCGTATTCCCTGATGTGGTGAATACTGAAGCCATATCAGGAGATTATGACATGACAAGTTGTCATCCTGAGACCCTGCATTAGCCATGAGTGAGAAACAAACCATTATTGTATGCTCGGCCTCTGAGATTTTATAACTAATTGTGACCATAGCATAACAGCTCATCCTGACTAATGCAGATGATAATTAAAGCCAGGGGAAGGTCTAAGACAGAAGCTTAAGAACACTGACAACTAAAGTTCAGTTAGAGGAAGATTGGATGGTGAAGATTCTGTAAGGTATGGGAAAAAGGAGGGAGGAAAACCAAATGGGGGGGTTCTAAAAGCAATGGCTGTAAGGGATTGATGCATGAGCACATGCTCAAAAAGCTATCCACATTCTGCTAAAAGGTTAAATGAGGACAGAAGAGTATCTGTTGGATCCTGCAACATTGTAGTCATTGGTGACCTTGACCAGATTAGTAGAATTTGAAGAGTGAGTAATGTGGGGGGAGGAACTGAGTATAATGTTCTGGATTATTTATTAATTGGTTATATTGAAGCAAATAAATGAAACAGAAGAGAATGTATGCTCCACAAGGGCTTTTTTCTTTTAAGAGGGAAGACACTTGAAAATGAAGATAGAAGGATGTGAGGGGCAATAAATGATATCATTAGCTAACACAGACTGGTCACTGGCTGAGTGTATTTTCCATGTAATTTTATTGAAGGCTCACAACTACCCTGTAAGGTGACATTTTTACTCTCCCCATTTCACAGTTGAGTACATGGTAGTGCTGAGAGGTTAATAGTATTGCCCTGGGTCCCACACCTGGTAAGTTAGAGCTAGTATGCAAGCCTAGGCTGTAAGAGCCCTTGCTTTTACTTTATCTCCTCTAGAGATGAAGAGGTTAAAGAGACAGGTATGGGGTTGACCCCAAGTATTTTAAAGATCCAGAAGAGGCAGGAAGTGACACTTTTCAGAGCACTGGGCTTTGATACATCACATGTCTCCATAACAGTAGGTGAGAAGGAGAGGATGGGCTGGCAGCACTTAGACACATCAACTGGGTAGTGAATAGTTGAGGGAGACTATTTCCTAACGGTATTTCTGTTCTCTATAATACCAGGCTCTAGATTATGCTGAAAATCAAATAGTCAGCAGGGCAAGGCACTTGAGAAGGCCAGAAAATATTTGAAACAATGGTACAGCAAGCCAGCAAAGGAGTAAGGTGGGTTAAGGACCTATTTGAGGTTGGTAGCCATGAATTTAAAGCAGAACCAACCCACCTGGTTGCATGAATTTCTCCAGCAGTGAGCAGCTGTGGCTAGAATAATAGCAGCTAACTTAATTGAATTATTGGAGTGTATGCGGCATTGTGCTAACCACTTTACACATGTTCCCTCATTAAATGTGCTCAGTAACTATGAAATAGGTTCAAGTGCTTCTTTGAGGAAGTCTTCTAACTCATATTATTTCAGCTGGAGCCAGGCTTTTAATTTTCTTTCTCCCTGATATCCCTATATCACTGCTACCAACTTCTGTTGATTCTTTCCTCACACTTCCTTGGTTTTGCATCTTCTCCTTGTCTTTCCCATTGGCACTCTTATGGCCAGGTCTCTTTCACCTCAAGCCTAAACACCGGCAGCTGGCCTCCCCATGGGCCCTTCCCTCTTCAGCCTTGGCATGCTCCTGTGCCGCCTTCCCACAGCTACAAGAGTAATGTACTTTACTTACCTTGATTTTGCTCTTCCCAGGCTCAAGAACCCATAAGGGCTTCCTACTACATCTCAAATCATTCTCAAATCTTCAGATTAAGATGAAAAACCCGTTACCAACTGGCTTCACTATTTTTCACTACTGTTATTACCCGACACTATTTCTTGGCATAAAGGTTTCTTAAAGTAAAAGTCATTCATGATTCTGGATCTTATAGGTTCCAAGCTTTTGTCTTATTTTATGACTTCAGTATGCTCTTGTGTTTGAAAAATATAGTCATTAGTGGAAGAATCAAGTCTAGATCTCTCTCTCATGTTTTGGTCTGATACACTTCAGTGGGTAGGTACTTAACAACACAAAACATCCAAATCTGACCTCATCCTCCTCCACAAGCTGCATCTGCTTCAATGTACTGTAATTGGGTTCAAAAATATGCAAATAATCTAAGTCTAAAGTTCAATGAATATTTGCATGTGTATACACCCATGTAAACACTGCCTATATCAATATAGTGAATAGTTTTAGTGCCCAGAAGGCTCTCTATTACCCTTTCCCATTCACTTACAGCATCTTCTGACTTCTATTACCTTGTAAAACCAGTGCCTGCTGACATAAATGTGATACAATTGCAGGTACTCTTTTGCCTTTCATAAACATCATACTTGTGAGATTTATCTGTGTCACTGTATCTACCAGTAGGATTTTTAAAAACTTTCTGTGTAGTATTCATTGTATGACTATACCATGATTTGTTTATCCATTCTAATTCTGATGGAGATTTGGGATTTTTTCCAGTTGAGACTTCATAATGATGATATTAATGTTAATTTCAGCCATTCTGCTGGAAGTATAGTGATATCTCATTGTAGTTTTAATGTCCATTTCCCTAATGACTAAAAAGTTGAGCATATTTTCATATACTTACTGGCCATTAAGAAATGCTCTTAAAAAGTGTTCAAGTCCTTTACCCTGATTTTAAATTGGGTTGGCTTTTTCTTCTTAATATGTAAAATTTCTTTATATGTTCTAGATATAAGTTCTCCGTCAGATACATATGCAGAAAGCAGTCACATATGGACCTTATCTTCTAGGCCTTGCTTTGCCTTTTCACTCTTTTAATGATATCTTGGTAAACAGAAGTTCTTAATTTTAATAAAGTCAATATATCATTCTTTAATTTCATAGTGCTTTTAGTGTCCTGTTTAAGAAATTCTTGCCACACTCACCCTATGTGGACTTCTATACCTCCTTCAACTCCATGACACCCAATTAGTCATCATGCCTTCAAAATATATTCCAAATATATTCATGTTTTCCATGGCCACTTGTAACATTCTGGGTCAAGACGCCATTATCTCTCATAAGAATCCTGTCTAGTTCATTTTCTACACTGAAGCCATAATGCTATTTCTGAAATGCAAATCTGATCATGCCCCTTCCTTGCTGAAAACCCATCAGTAATTATCTACTTCTCCTGAGGCAAAGTCTAAATTCTCAAATATTGCTTTAAGATATTAAAAGTTCTTCATGTTCTGGTTCCTTCTTGCCTCTCTTACCTCATCCATCTACCAACCCTACTCTCCCAGCTCTTTAGTCAACCACAAATTTCCTCAGTTCCTGGAATGTGCTATACAACTTTCTTATTTTTAGGCCTTTGTGCATGCTTTTCTGTTTTCTGGAATACCTTCCACTGAGGATGGGTCAAAACTAGGTGAATTTGTACTTATCCTTAGTAGCTTACCATAGAGTTCATCTCCTCTGTACATACCTTTGGGTCACCATGAGTGGGCTAGATATCCACTTAACAGCTCTCTTAACACCAATGATTTGCCCTCATCATACTTCATTGTAAATATCTGTTAATGTCTCTGTTTCCTCCACTGGACAGTGAGAACCTTGAGGGAAGAGATTATTCATTCTGGATCCCCAGCTTGGACTATAGTGTCTGACACATAGTAAGCACCAACTAAGTAAATGAATAAATAATGGATGAACAAATGAGTTCATACCTTGGTACTTTCTCTAGTTTATAGAGTGGTCCTGTGCCTCCAGGGAATCTACTATCTTTTTTTCTTAAAACTGAAAGAAAAATAATGCAGCTTTAAGCTCCAGGACTCCTGGGAACCACTAAAGGCTTTTTCATAGAAAGCAGTCACTAAATGTGGGAAATCAAGGATAAAACTGACCAGAGATGAGAGTGGGTTGTTGGAGAACATTTCTAAAAGTACTGAGGACACTAGATAACTCCAGGAGGGAGCCTACTCAGGGACTAAAGAGAAGAGGGCAAATACACATGATGTTCTGTTCAGGGAAATGTCAGAACATGGTGACAGATGGAATGTGAGGAACAAAGCATACTTAGGAGCCAAAAGTTACTCTCCAAAGAAAATGTTTCATTTCTTTTTACCACTGAGAGGTCTAGCTTCTTTAACTGTTAGATAGCCCATAATTTAGTACTGCATATAGAGACAAGACAACACAGCCTTTAGGCTAGCACATGCAGTCTCTAGAGTGTCCTGGCCTTTGTCAGTAGATTGGAATCAGTGGGTTATTGGGCCTCCCTTGTGTAGCACAGAAATGTTTGCAATGGCAGTACCTCAGTATAGTAACCACAAAACCAGGATAGTATTTTCACTGAAATGGGCTCCTTTCTTTAAAGATACATCTTTGGGAATATTAAACAATGAAGACTGATGGCCAACCTCATTTACTGTTAAAATCACATGTCATTCATTCATTCATGCATTCATTTATCTAATTCAACAAATATTTAATGAACATCTACTATGACCTTGGCACTGTTTTTAATTTTATAGATACTATATCATACCAGATGAGGTCTTATAAAACTTACATTTATACAGAAAAAAACAAGTAAAGTCAAAAGATCATTTTAGAGAATAATAAGTACATAGAAAAGAGGAGAATAAAGAAAGGGAACTAGTATGTTTTTAGCTTTATGTAATAGAAACTCAAACTCAAACTGATTTACAAGTTTACAACTGCAACTAGATATTGCCTTACTCCTGTCAGAATGGTCATGATTAAAAAGTTTAAAAATAATAGATGCTGGCATGGATGCAGAGAGAGAGGAATGCAAATATGCTATTTGTGGAACTGCAAATTAAGACACCTAATTTCAACCTCAATGGAAAAAACAGTGTGGAGATTCCTGAAAGAACTCAAAACAGACTTACCATTCAATCCAGCAGTCCCACAAGTCACTTTATCAAAAGGACAAATTTACTCAAACGTTTATTGCAGCATGATTTACAATTGAAAAAATGTGGAATCAACCTAAGTGCCCATCAGTTCATGAGAGAGAAAGAAAATGTGGTGTCTGGAGTACTACTCAGCTATAAAAAGGAATGAAATAATGTCTTTTACAGTGACTTAAATGGGACTGTAGATCATTATCCTACATGAAGTATCTCAGGAATGAAAGAATGAACACTGCATATACTCTCTAATAATTGGGAGCTAAATAATGGATACACATGGGTGCAAACAGATATAAAGGACTTGCAAACTAAGATGGGCCGATGATCAGGGTGAGGGATAAACACTTTTCTGTTGGGTATAATGAACACTATTCTGGTGAGGGGCACACTAAAACCCCTAACTTAAGCATTATAAAAGTATTCATGTAATAAAAACATTTGTACCATCCCTAAGATTTTGAAATTAAAAAAAAAGTTAAAAAAAATATCAATAGCAAATCCACCAAAAATATGCTTTAAATAACAAGGTGACTTATTATCTCATGTAACAAGAAATCCAGAGGTAAGGTGAGCTCCAAAGTTGGTTCAACAATGGTTCAACAATATCATCAAGGATCCAAGTCATTGCTATCTATGCTCTGTTATCTTTAGAATTGGTTTCATCCTCAGACTGGGAGAAAGATACTGTAGCAATTGTAGATACCACCTGAAGACACAACTGAATACAGAGAAGTGATTGAAATTCTTTCTCTCAGCTTCTCACAAAAGCAGGGGAAACTTTATTGCAGTGTTAATAAACTTTAATTAAGCTTCGGGGTCACTCACTTGCACAGATTTCTTCCAAAGCTCTAGGAAGGGCCTAGAAATGTGTTCACATGGTCATAAGTTTTCATCTTCGAAAAGATAAGATACTGTAACCACTTTTAGATCCCTTTCCACTCTGAAATCTCTTGTGCCACATTTCCCCTTATGTCAGGTGGCACTAGGAATTTCAGGGAAATGAAGGCACTGGAGAAAGATCATACTACAGTATTATATATCTTACACCAACACCTGAAATATGTGGTATTGAAGAAGAAACAATGTTTACAATATTTGGACCCAGAAGCTAGTCCATGGAAAATTCTTCTACCCATCAAACATAAAATTCTAAGGGGAAATTTTGGCTTTCATTCACACTTATCAAAATGAAAGTTCTCTCCTATCAACATGTTACTTATAAACATGAAATAGAAAGCTTTGGATTGTTTAATGTTGGACTTAATGGAAAGGAGTGAATCACAGAAACATATTAGAGATAAAAATTGGAATTTATTTCTAATTTGCTGTGAACTCATGACATTGAAAAAAATAATATAAAACTGAATTTACCATTACTCGGTGATCATTCTGTAAACTGGTTTATGAATGTTGCCAATTCAAAGAGTAATCTCTACACAAGAAAACCTGAAAGTCTTTCCTTCATAAAATATGAAAGAACTTTGATGGAGCTTTTCCCTAAATTTGACAATTCTTAAAGTCTGTCTGATATTAACACCAAATTGGGATTCTGAAAGTAATGTTTCTAAATTACTGATGATACAAAATAATACTTTAATCAACTATATTAGAGGAAAGACTAATTTATCATTTTGTAGAAAATATTATAAAATCATTGAATTAAAAGAGGTGATCAAAGAGCACCAGCCAAAAATATCTAGGGAAAAAAACATAACAGTCTGCCAGGGAGCTAATGAAAATAATGTGTTGTTTTGTTGAACTTGTGATGTCAGATTTCTAAAAGTTGTAAATTATGATTTATGTTTTCATTTTAAATATAAAGTTTTATAAATAGTTTTATATTTTCAGTTTTGCATTAATTTTTCTCTAAGAGTACTCCCCTCAAGTTGTAAAAGCTTTAGTTCCTACATGATCTGGGTCTACTTCTACTCAAAAGAGAACATTTTTCCAGAAATTCTGCAGTAGGCTTCTCATGTCTCATTATGTTCATCTCTTACTCATGCCTCTACTCATTCAACTGAATGTGCCAAGGGAAAACTTTACAACTGTAAGCACTGGTCTCACTTAAAATTATTGGTCATTGCCTTAGATGAACTCTTAATGCTGCCTTGAAATTATATTTTCTAAGTCCATTCTTTGTCCTATTCTTCTAGAAAATCCTTATGCCTTCTTTGTTGATTAATTTTATGTGTCAACTTGACTAAGCTAAGGCCCAGATAGCTGGTAAAACTTTATTTCTGGATGTTTCTTTTGCAGGTCTTTCTGAAAGAGATTAGCATTTGAATAAGTAGACTGAGTGAAGAAGATCCACCTCTGTTGGTTAATGTGGGTGAGTATCATTCAATTTGTTGGGGGCCTGAATAGAACAAGAAGGAGGAAGGGTATATTCTTTCTTTCTTTCTCTTCTTAAGGTGGACTTTTGCCTTATTTTGTTCTCAGACATTGAAGTGACTATTTCTCTGGCCTCTAGACTCCAGAACTTAAACTAGCAGCCACCCTGGTTTTCAGGCCTTTGGACTCAGACAATATTATACCACTGGGGTTCCTGCTTCTCCAGCTTACAGATGGAAGATCATGATATTTCTAGAGTGCATAGTCACCTGAGACAATTCCCATAATCTTTCTTTCTCTTATATGAACATTTTGAGACATACTTTGTTATGGTCCATTATTTCACTTCCAAGAAACAGTCAAACAGTATCCTTTCTGATTCACCCATGGAAATTTCAACTTGCTTGGCTTATCAAAATGAAAGCCAACATAATCAATGATTCAACTTGCTTGGCTTATCAAAATGAAAGCCAACATAATCAATGATTTATGTTTCCATCCACAGTGATTTTATATTTTTTCTATTTTTGTGTATCTCAAAACTTTCATAATAACATATATATTTCTCTAGAGAACCATAATATACCTTCCTTTCTTCCCTCTGACCTCTAACTCTTCTTTTCCACCTTATTCTCAGCTGATATCTTTGCTTCCTATTTCAATAATAAAACAGAAGAAAACTCCCATGAGGTCCCACCTACTTGCATTTATACTCAGTTGCTCTGCTCTCCCCCTTCCCATTTCTATGGATGAACTGTGAAGTACATTTCAGCGACCTCTAACTTGGTTCTGTTAAATCTCTCTCACCTGCATCATCAAGTTTTCTTTTTGTCATGTATCATTTTCATAATCATATAGATATGCTATTGTTTCCCTCATCTTGAAAAAAATCAAATAAAACAAATCTTTTCTTGACTCTGATTTCCATTCCAGGTACTACCCAATTCTCTCCTCTCTTTTAGAGCAAATACATAAGAGATTAGCATATGTTTGCAATTTTCAATTTTTCTTCTCTAGTTTTCTTTTCCATTCATTCTACTCAGGGTTACACTGCCTATAATCTAAATGCTCATGACTTTCATATAATGAAATCCAATGTTCATTTCTCCATTTTAATTTTGCTTGATCTTTCTACATTCTTTGACACAGATGGCCACTCTGTCCTCCCTGAAACACTTTCAGTTGGCTTGCATGAAGCCATATTTTTAGGATTTTCTTCCTCCCTTTCTGACCAATCCTTCCCTGTCTCCTTTGCTGGTTCTCATTTCAGCACGTAAGAGCTCAAGGGCTTAATTCTTAGTTCTCGTCTCTTTTCCCTCCCTCTTAATTCTTCTCTCCCTTCTTCTCTTTTCACTCCACAGTCTCAAGACTTAAATCATCTATATGCTTATGACTCAAATTTATATCTCCAATCTGGATCTCTCCCTTAAAACTCTATAATGAACTGCTTATTTGATATCTCCATCTGTATGTCTAAGAGGCATCTCAAACTTAAATGTCCTCAATTGAACTCCTGACCTCTCCAAATCAAGCTTACTCTGCCATCTGCCTAATCTACTTAATAGCAATTCCATTCTTTTAGTTTCTCAAGAACAATAATTGTTGTGTCTTCCATGATTTCTTTCTCTTTTATTTATACCTCACATTCAATTTATCAGGGAATTCTTTCAACTGTGTCTTCAAAATATATCAAGAATTCTACAACTTTTTGCAACATTATTGCCATCATCTTTTGCTGGGATTATTACACTAATGTATCCACTCTCCCTATTTCTGCCCTTGTTCCTTGCCTGTTCCCGCCTACTACATTAAAACCTACATGAGGGCAAAGATTTTTGTTTTGTTCATTGATGAATACCCAGGACACACAGCAGTATCTGATACATAGAAAAGATAATCGTTTGAATTTGCCCCTCTAAAAGTCAGGTGTTGTCAATGTGATAGTATTAAGAGGTGGAACTTTCAAGAGGTGATTAGGCTGAGAGGACTCTTCCTTTGTTAATGGGATTAGGTGCCATTATAAAAAGACTTGACAGAGTCTTTTTGCCCTTCTTGTTTCTGCTGTGTGAGGACACAGCATTCCTCCCCTCTAGAGGATGCAGTACTCAAGGCAACATCCTGGAAGCAGAGAGTTGCCCTCACCAGAAAACTGAACATCCTACTATCTTGATCTTCCACTTTTCTACATCCAGAATTATGAGAAATAACTTTCGATTGTTTATAAATTACCCAGTCTGTGGTATTTTGCTATAGCTACACATCAAACTAACACAGAAAACATTCAGAATATGTTATTGAATGAATGAATGAATGAATGAATGAATTGTCCAGAGTTGGTCTAGCATCCTTTCCTCAGCCTTTGCCAAGTATGAAATACAATTACCTGCAGACCAAGCATTCCAATTCCTGGGGCTTGGTAGCATCGGCTTCCTTTAAGACACAGAGTTGAATGCAGGACAGGTAAACACAGGAACAAAAGCTATGTCTACTTAAGGAGCTATGTCTCCCTAAGTGGGCCAGGTGCCATGGCTCATGTCTACAATCTTAGCACTCTGGGAGACTGAGGCAGGTGGAATGCCTGAGTTCATGGGTTCAAGACCAGCCTGAGTAAGAGCAAGACCCCATCTCTAAAAATAGCTGGGTACTGTGGTGGGCACCTGTAGTTCCAGCTTCTTGGGAAACTGAGGCAAGAGACTCACTTTATCCCAAGTGTCTGAGGTAGCTGTGAGCTATGATGACATGGCACTCTACTGAGGGCAACAAAATGAGACTCTGTCTCAAAAAAAAAAAAAAAAAAGAAAGAAGAAGTGTTCATGCTGCATAGGCAATTAGCAAAGCCAGCAATGTAGGGTGAGTATGCTTTAGACAAAGTGTTAAGGTAAAGAACTCTATGGGTTGAAGATACTTTATCTGAAATCTGAGATAGTGGATAATAACAAGATCTGGGGAAAAGGCTTTCCAAGCAGAGGGAATAGTCCAGCCAAAGGTCATAAAGGAAATAAGAGCTTTTTGTGTTTCAAGTACTGAAAAGATGACAGTTTGGCAAGAGAGCAGAAAGCAAAAGGGAAGAGTGGGATGAGATGAACTTGGAGAAGAGAGCTTGGATACAAAGGTCAACAATGTGAGGTGACAGTAAAGTCACTGACAGGTGACAAACAGGGGAGGGACATGATTTGTCTTATGCTTTAAAATGTTGGCATTATCTGCTAGGTGGAAAATAGACTGAGGAGGGCTAGATCAAGAATGGGAAGAGGAACCTTCTAGCCTGATTGAAAATTATGGCATCCCCCTCTTCGCAGACCATTGTAATAGTCTCTGACAGGCTTCACTTCCTTCACACTCCCCTGCTTCCACTCCACTTCGTATTGCTGCCAGAATTTTTTTTTTTAGAGACAGAGTCTCACTTTGTTGCCCTCAGTACAGTGCCATGGCATCACAGCTCACAGCAATTTTCAGTTCTTGGGCTTAGGCGTTTCTCTTGTCTCAGCCTCCCGAATAGCTGGAACTATAGGTGCCTGCCACAATGCCTGGCTATTTTTTGTTACAGATTGGCTGGGACCAGGTTTGAACCCACTACCCTTGATACATGGAGCTGGCGCCCTAATCACTGAGCCACAGGCGCCACCCTTGCTGCCAGGATTTTTATAATGTTACCACTTTACTACCTTGCCAGTATATTTTTTCTTTTTATTATTATTTTTTGTTAAGTCATAACTTTGTACATTGATGTATCTATGGGGTTCAGGGTAGTGCTTTGATATACAATGTGAAATGTTTACATTGAACTAAGTAACACATCCATCACAATTATACTCATTTCTTAGTAGTATTGAAATATACCACTGCATCCTGCACATTAGGTGAGGTCCCCCAAATAGCTTCCCTCTGCCCATATCCCCCTTCCCCTCCCCTCTCTCTCCTCTTTCTTTCTACTTTCTGGACTATAGTTATGTTTTGTGTAGGTGATTATATATTGCTTTCATAGTATTGAGTACATTGGATACTTTTTTCCCCCATTCTTGAGACACTTTACTAAGAAGAATATGTTCCAGCTCCATACAGGTAAACATAAAAGATATGAAGTCTCCATCTTTTTTATGGCTGCATAGTATTCCATGGTATACATATACCACCTTTTGTTAATCCATTCATGGGTCAATGGGCACTTGGGCTGTTTCCATGTCTTCTGTGTCTTGGCTATTATGAATTGGGCTGAAATAAACATTCTGGTGCAAATGTCTTTGTTGTAAAATAATTTTTGATCATCTGGGTATATACCTAGTAGAGGAATTGCAGGATTGAATGGTAGGTCTACTTTTAGTTTCTTGAGTGTTCGCCAAACTTCTTTCCAAAAAGGTTGTATTAGCTTGCATTCCCCACAGCAGTATAGAACTGTTCTCTTCTCTCCGCATCCACACCACCATCTGTAGTTTTGGAGTTTTGTGATGTGGGCTAATCTTACTGAAGTTAGATGATATCTCAGAGTTGTTTTGAGCTACATTTCTTTGATGATTAAGGATGATGAGCATTTCTTCATGTGTTTGTAGGCCATGCGCCTGTCTTCATCAGAAAACTTTCTGTTCAAGTCTCTTGCCTACATAGAAATAGGGTTATTTATTATTTTCTTATTGATTAGTTTGAGTTCTCTATAGATTCTAGTTATCAGACCTTTGTCAGAAGCATAACTTGCAAAAATCTTCTTCCATTCTGAAGGTTGTTTGTCTGTTTGCTTTACGTAATCTGCTTTTGGCTGTGCAAAAGCTTTTTATTTGATCAGATCCCAGTAATGTATTTTTGGTGTTGCTTCAATTGCCTGGGGGTCCTCCTCATAAAATATTCTCCCAGGCCAATTTCTTTGAGTGTTTTTCCCTTAACTCTCTTCTAGTATTTTTATAGTTTCATGTCTTAAGTTTAAATTTTTTATCCAGTGAGAATCAATTTTTGTTAATGGTGAAGGGTGGGGGTCCAGTTATAGTCTTTTACAGGTTGCCAGCCCTAATAAAACTGAATATACATTCTTCTCATCAGCCCACAGGTCATCCTCTAACATAGATCATATCCTAGGATACAAGTCTAACCTCAAAAAATTTAAAAGTGTAGAAATTATTCCTTGTATCTTCTTGGACCACCATGGAATAAAAGTTGAACTCAACAACAACAGGAATCTTCATACTCAAACAAAGTCATGGAAAATAAATAATCTTAGGCTGAATGATAGCTAGGTCAAAGATGAGATTAAGAAGGAAATCACCAAATTTTTGGAACAAAATGATAATGAAGACACAAATTATCAAAACCTGTGGGATACTGCAAAGGTAGTTGTAAGAAGGAAATTTATAGCATTAGAAGCCTTCATCAAAACAACAGAAAGAAAGGAAGGCAACAACTTAATGGATCATCATCTCAAGCAACTGGAAAAGGAAGAATATTTCAACCCCAAACTCAGCAGAAGAAAATAAATAACCAAAATTAGGACAGAATTAAATGAAATTGAAAACAAAAGAATAATTCAGAAGATCAATAAAACAAAAAGTTGGTTTTTTTAAAAGATTAACAAAATTGATAAACCGTTGGCCAACCTAACCAGAAGTAGAAAAGTAAAATCTGTAATATCTTTTATCAGAAACAATAAAGGAGAAATAACAACAGATACTTCAGAAATTCAAAAAATTCTCAACGATTACTATAAAAATCTCTGTTCCCAGAAATATGAAAATCTGAAGGAAATGGACCAATACCTGGAAGCACGTTACCTTCCTAGACTAAACCAGAAAGAATTAGAATTCTTGAATAGACCTATATCAATCACTGAAATGGCATCAACAATACAAACTCTTCTAAAAAAGAAAAGTCTGGGACCAGATGGCTTCACATCCGAATTCTATCAAACCTTTCAAGAGGAACTAGTACCTATATTATACGTTTTCCAAAGAAAAAGGAGTACTTCCCAACACATTCTATGAAGCAAATATAACCCTGATACGCAAACCAGGAAAGGATCCAACAAAGAAAAAAAAATTATAGACCAATATCATTAATGAATATCAGTGCAAAAATATTCAATAAGATCTTAGCAAACAGAATTTAGCAACACATAAAAAAAATTATACACCATGATCAACTTGATTTTATTCCAGAGTTACAGGGTTGGTTCAACATACACAAATCTACAAATATAATACATCACATCAACAAAATAAAAAACAAAGACCATATGATTCTCTCAACTGATGCAGAAAAAGCCTTTGATAATATCCAGCATCCTTTATGATCAGAACACTTAAGAAAATAGTCACAGAAGGGACATTTCTTAAATTGATAGAAACTATCTACAGCAAACCCTTAGCCAATATCATATTGAATGGTGTAAAATTAAAAACATTTCCACTCAGATCAGGAAGGAGGCAAAGATGTCCACTGTCTCCACTGCTATTCAACATAGTAATGGAAGTCTTAGCCACCACAATCAGACAAGAGAATACGATCAATGGTATCTAAATAGAGTTAGAGGAGATCAAACTCTCACTCTTTGCTGATGATATGATCCTATACCTGGAAAATCCCAGGGACTCAACTTCAAAACTCTTAGAAGTAATCAAGGAATACAGCAGTGTCTTAGGATACAAAATCAACACTTACAAGTCAGTAGCTTTTATATATGCCAACAATAGTCAAGCTGAAAATATAGTCAAGGACTACATTCCTTTACAATAGCGCCAAAGAAGATGAAATATCTGGGAATTTCTTAACAAAGGACATTAAAGATCTTTATAAAAAGAACTATGAAACTCTGAGAAAAGAAGTAGCTGTAGATGTTAACAAATGGAAAAACATACCATGCTCATGGCTGGGAAGAATCAACATTGTTAAAATGTCCATACTACCCAAAGCAATCTACAGATTTAATGAAATCCCTATTAAAGCACCATTGTCATACTTTAAAGAACTTGAAAAAATAATACTTCGTTTTATATGGAATCAGAAAAAACCTCGAATATCAAATATATTACTCAAAAACAAGAAAAAATCAAGATGTATCACATTATTAGACTTCAGGGTATACCATAAATATATAGTGATCAAAACAGCATGGTACTGGCTCAAAAACAGAGTGGTAGATTTACGGAACAGAATAGAGAACCAAGAGATGAACTCAGCTACCTATCATCATCTGATCTTTGACAAGCCTATCAAAGATATTCAATGGGGGAAAGACTCCCTAACAAATGATGCTGGGTGAACTGGCTGGCAACCTGTAGAAGACTGAAACTGGACCCCCACCATTCCCAGTATTGTCAGTACAATTTTCCTTCCTCTCTAGCAGAATCAGATCCATTTGCCAGATAAGGGCAATTTGCCTTATTTGCAGAAGAGTATTAACTGAAGGTATCTCAGTCAGATAAGACAGCACCTCACCCCACTGAAAGCAGGACCATCACATTGCAGATTATGAGACAGATGTAGCTCAGATTCATGTGATGTATTGGTCCTGCCTGAAGTTCTAGGCTATGCTATGTGCACCTTGTCTATCTTCCCACGGGTACAAATTTGGCCTCCTCCACCCACTAGAATTGAGTGTATCCTGTGATGTCCCCCCCCTTTACCTCCTATTTCCTTTCTCTTATACATCTCCTGATATCACCAAGGTTTTTATAGTTCCTGGAAAAAAATAAGTTGGCAGTATTTTTTTTCTGTTTTTGGCCAGGGCTAGGTTTGAACCCACCACCTCCGGCATATGGGGCTGGCTCCCTAATCCTTTGAGCCATAGGTGCCGCCCAAGGTGGTAGCATTTTATTAATTGAATAACTAGTCTAAATTCCCTGGAAGGTAAAGAGCATAATCGTCTCTTGTCTATGTCCAATATGATAAAACACCTTGAATAGAGTGAATACTCTGTAAATGTTCCTTATATTGAATCCTACTATTTATGTAAAGGCCTTCTACAAGTCTTGTCATTATGAATATAGTGGAGATTAATGTTGCAAAGCACTGAACAAGGCCATCTCCCGAAGTTAAACTTACACTCCTGCCCAATTTGGAAGGAAATGACTTTTGATGACTCCTCTCTAATCACAAAATCTAAGTACCCTTTAAAGGCAACTGCTCCTGAGAATCACATTCAAACACGGATCTCATTCAAGTTCTTATGATATCCCAATCCACATTACAAATGACTCACTTATATAAACTTGAAGACATTTTCCACATGTCCGACCTTAGTAACCTCCCTTCCAATTGGGAAGTAAAATGTTTTGGTATCTCTCGAAAATGAGATTAATTATAGGAGAAAATATGCCTATATACACAAAAATGCCTGAAAAATGCACCAAGAAATGCCAATCCATCAGCCAGTTTTTGGTATAGATACCAATCACCACACAATATGCCACTGATTAAGATTATTTTTGTGTTTTCCAATATCTATATATGTCTTCTCATTCTTATTGTGATTAACACATCACAGTGCTTTGTCACAGCTATCAAATTATACTCCAGAAAAAGAAAGGTTTGTTCCTATTAGGAATTGAATTGTGTTCCCCAAAATGATTTTTTGACCCTAACCTCAAGAATGTGACGTTATTTGGAAACAGGGTCATTATAGATGTAATTAGTTAAGATGAGGTCATATTGGAGTAGGGTGGGCCATAATCAGATTGCTTTCATTACGACAAGAGCAAAATTTGGACAAAGACACAGAGACACACAGTGAAAAGTTCATGTGACAACAGACATTGAGATTAGAGTGATGCAGCTATGAAAGAAAAACAAAGGATTGCTGGAAGTTACCAGAAGGTAGAAGAGGCAAGAAACGATTCTTCCCTAGAGCCTTCAAAGGGAGCATGACCCGACTAGTGCCTTGATTTCAGACTTCTGGCCTTGAGAACTATGAAAGAATAACTTTCTGTTGTTTTAAGCCACCAAGTTTGTAGTAATTTATTACAACAGCTGCAGGAAACTAATACGGTTACACCATTTTAAAGGAGTAAAAAGGAAACAAACAACAACTGAGTCACAGAGCAGTGCATTTAGAAGAGGAAGTTAGATGACCTGGTTTTGACTCTGGCTCTGTTGCTACTGTGTAGTTCTGAGCTGGTATAAGACCCAGTTTCCTCACCTGTACAATGGGCCTTTGGACTGGCCAACTTTAGCTTATCTTACAAAACTGTTATCTTTTGTGAGAGTCAAATTAAATAATATAAGAAAGCCATTTGAAATGTGTAAAATCAATCCAAATCTGAGGTATCATTACTGCCATTAGAACTACTCATTATTTGATTTAAATAATTGCCAAATGATATCAGTGATTTTTTTCAGGGTAAAAATAGCATTTAGGGAAAAAAAAAACACTCAAAACTGAAGAATGTAGGTCTATTTAAAAAGAGAGGAGCCCCAGTATTCTGATTAAGATGAGGGAAAAATATTTAATTGGTCCCAGGTGTGTGTGCATGTCTGCCTACTAAAATATTTTTTGTTATTGTTCTTTTGTTAACAATCCAGGCTGTGAAAAATTAAGCCCATCTATTTTTTAAGATAGCTGAGATAATTCTTTCACCCCCGTGGCACTGTTAGATGGGAGTGAATTGCTGCTATGTAGAAAAGGTTTCTTTTTCTACAAAAAGTTTCTTTTTTCCATTTTGGTGACATCCTCACAAAGATCTTTGATTTTTTAGTGATTTTAGTCACTTTTGCTATTAAAAAAACATATATCAAAAATCCCATTTGGATAAGGTTTCAAGTCTGAGAATATAACACATAAACAGAAAAGTGAGTCAGAATTGGCTAAAGGTGACCCTTATACACTCCCCAAATGGAAAGATGAATCATCTTCTTAAATGACAAAGAGAGAAGAGATCTAGCCCATTTCCAATCTCAAGCTCTCTTACTTTCATAAGCCTACTCATCACACATATGCATACAAAAAAGAAAGGGGAAAAAACTTTTAATGTATCAACTAAAAATACATGGCAACTTCTTTAGGGCCTGTAAGCATTCTACCTTTCCTTGTGATGCTGAGAACATTCATATGTTTGAGAACAAAGAATTTCTAGGGCCTTTCTAAATATACTATGTTGTGTATCCTGATAGGTGATGATTTAATAGCCAAAACCATGGCAGAGTTTTGGCTTCCAATACTCAAGGTTATTCAACATTTAAGTAACAACTGGGATAACAAACAGAGAATGTCTGTCTGGATAGAATAAGCATTACATAAATGTTTGTTGCTATTGTTGACAAACAAACTGGAAAATACATCCATATGTGTTCCCAAACCCACAACCTCCATGTTTGGCTCACCTATCATAAAATAATAATGATAACAACAGTGACTAAGATGATGATGAAGAAGAAGAAGAAGAAGATGATGGTGGTGGTGGTGACAATAAAAAGGTAACAACTCCTGAGGGCCTATGTGATAATTTTATGTGTCAACTTGATTGGGCCAGGGGATTCCAGGATTAAACTTTATTGTTTGGTATGACTATGAGGGTGTTTCTGGATAAGATTAGTATTTGAATAAGGGAACTCAGTAAAGAAAATTGCTCTCCTCAGTGGGGGTGAGCATCATCCAATCCACTGAATGTCCAAATAGAGAACAAAAGGGGGTAGAAGGGGGAATTTCCTCCTTTTCATGCACCTCACTCACTGCCTGAGTTGGGATGACTCATGTCATCTTCTGCCATTGGACTAGGTTTTATACCATCAGCTCCCCTGGCTCTCAGGCATTTAGATTCACTGGAATTATACCAGTAGTTTTCCTGGGTCTCCAGCTAGGAGACAGCATGATAGGGGGCTTCTCAGCCTCCATGATTATGGGAGCCAATCCTTCATAATAAATCTCCTTTTATAGGACCTACTGGTTCTGTTTCTCCGGAGAGCTTAAGAAGTTGAACACTTGGAGCACCACTGAGGCTCAGAGATGTAATGTAACTTCCTCGGTGTTACACAAACCAGGACTCCAGCCCCTGGGTCCTAAACCCACCACGTTTAACCACGCAACTTCTGGCCCTTTGCTTCCTTTAATTAAAATGTAAATGTAAATGTTTTAAAAATCCAGTATTTTTGTATGTTTGTTTGCTCATACACTTGAAATGATAGTGTCTTCATTTTATAGATGAAGGAAGTATAGCTCAGAAAGATTAACCAGCCCACACCACAGACCTAAAAGTAATGAAGCTGAAGTTTTGCTCAGATCTGTCTCCAACATGTACACATTTACTGCCAATTTAAAAGTCAGTCAATTTTTCTTTAAAGCTCAATGAATTTGGGCAGTGCCTGTGGCTCAAGGTGTAGGGCGCCAGCCCCATATACCAAAGGTGGCAGGTTCAAACCCAGCCCTGGCCAAAAAGCTACCCCCCCCCCAAAAAAAAGAAGAAGTTTAAAGCTCAGTAAATTGTTCTCTCCTCTCTTCCCTCCTCTCCTCTCCTCCTCCCCTATCTCTTCCCTTAACTGCAGCAGAGATTTGAGATGCATAAACAAAAGGAAAACCATTGGCCAAGAAATGGTCAATACCTCAAAATAACCAGATATCACAGCACCAAAGCACCAGTATATTTCACCAGAATTAAGATACCAGCCAAACCATCACATAGGCCTTCCCAAGAAGATGCATGGAGGCAAGGGGTGCCTCAATGAGGGCCATGGATCACAACAGCAGATAATGAAGCTATTTTTCCATCCTCATTGCAAAACAGATGCTGAGTGGCCAAAGCCATAGATATTCCTCCAGTAGAAAGTGGTCCATGGTAATTAGAAAATCATTATCAGTTACCAGCGTTGGAAACAAAGTTATCAGAAAGAGGGTCTGGAGGAAATCATAACAGGAGGCATGGTTTTAGGATCCATTTTCCATACTTGAGTCAGAAGGAATCTTGATGTAGTTTCAGGTCTTTGGATTGTTAAAGCATCCTGAACATCACATTGGACCTTGACTGGCTTCTGTGGTGGCTCCACACCTGGCTTCCTTTCCGTGACTCAAGGCCATCAAATTGGCTCCAATTTCTCCTCTGCCTGTTAGGCCAACTTATTCTTTGGGAGAGGAAGGTAGAGGGTTTCCAGGTATAATACCATATGTAATTCCAAGAGGAGATGATACATTTCCTCTGCAGCTACTATTGCCTTACCCCAAACTTGTTTTTTGTTCAAAATGTTGTTGTTCAGCAATACTCTTCAATGGAGGCTGGTCATTTTCCACAGCCCTCAAATTTGAGGGCCAAAGAGTAAGTTATTCATTGCCCTGTTCCCCAGAATAACTTTCCTAAACCCCTCTGTCCCTAAAACCTATACCGTCCAGTTATTCTCACCTCTTTTTATTGTCTACCTTGTTAATTTCAAAAGAAAATACAGAGAATCTACTCTGTGCCTGACGCTGGCACTTTGCAGATGTTGTCCTAAAAAATCCTCACAATTGCCCTACGAAGTATTTATTATTATTCATAAGGGGTTATATACCCTTCCCAAGGTCACACAGATAAAAAATAGTCATGTGCAATATGAACCCAGATCTGCCTGATGCTGAAGGGCATCTTAGCCACTAACACGTGTAGTAAAACAAAGACAGTCCTACATGGTAAGTGCATTAATGGGGCTACATGGTAAGTGTATAAATGGTGCAGTGTGGGTATACGGAGAATGGCATGGAAAAGCTGTCTGGAGCCCTCAAAAAGTCTTCAGAGAAGAGCTAAGGAGCTGAGTTCCAAAGGGCAGTTTCCTAGGAAGAAGGGGAGTGAGGATAAAAAGCATTCTATTCAGAGGATGCAATATGTGCTAAGGCCTGAGTGTTCACTCTGCATCATGTGAAATATGAATACTGCATCTGTGTAGGTAAGTAGAAAGAGGCACTATTGGAAAAACAGGTAAATCAGGCTAGTTAACAGGAGATTTGGGGACCTTGTTAGGAGCATACATGTGTCCTGTAGGCAGTAAGGATTCATCCATTTAAGAGCTTAAAGCAAGCATGAAATTTGTCCTTGTGAAAGCTCATTTTGACAACAGTGTGAGGGACAGATTTTAGGGGAACAAGCCAAGAGGCAAGAAAGCCAGTAGGAAGACTTGTCATCCAGGTGAGAGAGAATGGTAGTCTTGTGATGAAGAGAAGGGAAAAAACAGATTCAAGAAATACTTAGGGAGAATTCAGTAAAATGAGTAAGTACAAAAGTAATATACCAAAAATCAATAGCTTTTCTATGTATAAGCAAACATTTAGATCATACAATGAAAAGAAAAAACTCACCAAATTAGCAATAGATTAAACTCAAATGATAACTTTCAGTGAATCCTTGGAATTATAATTTTAAATAAATAATATATAAACATATAAAACTCTATAAAGCAGGTAAAAGAATACTTGGAGAACATACTTCGTTTTTATCTAGGAAGACTGAATCATGGAAATTTAATGTAATCCCCAATTAAAATACTCCCAGGAAATTTTTTTCTTTAAGAAACTTGTGTATAAAAAGTCATTTGGAAGAACAAGCACGCAAGGCAATATAGTACAATGGTTAAAATCCTATCCTTTTGAGTCAGAAAGACATGTTTGAGTCCTGATACTTGCCCCACATATTCTTACCACTAGCTTGTTAACTTTATCTTCTTTTTCTTAGTCTTTTTTTTTTTTAAGTCATTTGTACATAGATCACGAGGTGGGAATGCAAGCTAGCTTGTTAACATTAATAACTCTTAACCTCTCTGTCCCTTGGTTTCCTCATCTGTAAAATGGAGTTGATTCCACATACAACCTAAAGTAGTTCTAAGAATTAAATGAAGTAATAGTGTAAATAAAACACAGTATCTTCTACATATTAAGTACTATATAAACATTGGTTATTCTTATGGCTAACAAAATGAATGCTTTAGATTGAACCACATGAAATTGCTATTTTTATAGGTCAAAAATAGTCAAATCCTGGCAATTTCATGTGATTCAGCCTAATATAAATTAATATGTGACAATGTTGCAGCATTCCTCCTATATAAATAGTTCTACAAAGTTAAAAAGAATGTTCTAACAAGGGAATGAGAAAATAACACAAACAAACAGTACATATTTTTCAATAGTCAATGCACAAAAACAGTTTCATCTTACTATTATATTAGTAACAATAAAAAATATAAATTGGGCGGTGCCTGTGGCTCAAAAGGGTAGGGTGCTGGCCCCATATGCTGGAGGTAGCAGGTTCAAACATAGCCCCCAGCCAAAATCTGCAAAAAAAAAAAAAAAAATATATATATATATATATATAAATTAAAATAACTATGAGATATTATTTTAAACTTACATTGGCAATATTTTTGGGATAGTATATTCAGTATTTGCAAAGCTATGTGGTTACAGGCACACCCATATCCTATTGGCTGCTTAGCATGGTGATTAAAAAGCATGGATTGCAAGAGCCAAAGTTCCTAGATTCCAATCCCATCTTTACCAGAAAACTAGGTACATAATTAGGGCAGATAATTGTATCTCTCTTTGCTTCATGTTTAAAGTGAGTGTTGTCATGAAAAAATGCTTGTCATCCCTAATCATCAGAAAAATGCAAATCAAAACCACTCTGAGATATCACCCAACTCAAGTGAGAAGAGCCCACATCACAGAATCCTGAAACTGCAGTTGCTGGTGTGGATGTGGAGAAAAGACTACACTTTTGCACTGCTGGTGGGATTGCTAAGTGCTACAGTCTCTGTGGAAAGAAGCATGGAGAATTCCCAAAGCACTAAAAGTTAACCTTGCATTTGATTCCACAATCCCATTACTAGGTATCTACCCAGAAGAAAAAAATCATTTTACCACAAGGACATTAGAACTAGAATATTTATTACAGCTCAATCCACAATTGTCAAGATGTGGAAACAACCCAAGTGTCCATCAACCCATGAATGGATTAACAGACCGTGGTATATGTATACCAAGGAATACCATTCAGGCATGAAAAGATGGAGACTTTACATCTTTTGTGTTTACCTGGATGGAGTTGAACACATTCTTCTTAGTAAAAAGTGCCACAAGAATGGATAAACAAGTATCCAATGTACTCAATACTAATATGAAACCAATATATAAACAAACAACTACAAGCCCACATGAAAGAAAAAACACAGTATAATCTACTAAGGGGGAGGGGAGAGGAGGGAGAGCGGAGAGAGGAGCAGGGAGGGTGATTCGTGAGATCTCACCTAATGTGCACAATGTGAGGGTATTCAGCACGCTCCCTTAGTGAAGGACTCAACTACAATTTGAACTTCACCATTGAAATGAAAACGATGTAGCCTAAACACTGGTATTCTCATATTAATCAGAAATAAAAAAAAATGAGTGCTGATAACAGTCTCTACCTTACAAATGTTGTGAGGATTAAATGAATTCATTTCTATGTACAGCACTTAGAACATGGCCTCGCTCACAGTGTCATGTGTGTTATGTTTTTCTTCTACTTTCCATTATCGGTATGTTGCTGGGCATGAACCACTAGACAGTCTCCAAAGTCCCAAACGCAAAAGCCATTCTAGATGTATCTTTCTCCATGACTCACATATCCAAACGATCATATTGTTTCTCTTCAGTGTGAAAACACTGAAACAAAAATTTCAGTCATCTTTTCACTTCCATTATTACTACCATTTAGACTTTCAGTATCTTGTCATCATTTCATGATCTCATAATTACATTCCCCTTATCCCTTATCTCCTCAGCCCCCTAGTCATCCTTCCATACTACTACTCAATTTCTCTTACTTAAACGTGCCCCCAAACCTACAATGCCTCCCCAGTGCCTACAGAACAAAGCATGGAATTCAGGACAATTTAAGTCTCAATATACACATTTGTGTCTCCGTGATTTTCCACATGGTATGCTCTCAGCCTGGGATGCGGTTTCTTCCTTCTCCATCTCCTGCAGTCATAGAGTTCCTTAAGTCCAAGTGCCACTGCTTCTATGAAGCCTTCCTTGATTGCTTGTGTATTCCATGCCTCTCTCCCTGTCAAATCAGATTAACTTTACTCTGTACTCTGGGTTTCCACAGCCCATTCATCATTCATATTTTTAATGTATTATTTACTCTATCCTATGTGGATTTGGAGTTGTGATTTTCTTATCTTCCTCACTTGGATCTATGTAAGATCCAAGCACCTATGAGTACGAACCACCTGTCTTTAGTTATCTTTCTTTTCTCTCACACTTAGCTTATAGCTTAACTTTCAGGAGATCACTGGATGTTTAATGAGTCAAACTAAACATGATCATTAAAACCCATAGATCTCCTGAAGTAATAAACAGGAGTGGCTTGTCCATTTTCTGCTTCTGAGAAAATGGGACATACCTACAGAAACCCGGGCAAAAGTCCATCTGCATGTTTTTCTAGTTAGAGTTACCTCCTCTAGGTCTGGCACAAGGTGTGGTTGATTGGTCAGATATCAGTCAGAATCACTATCTCAAGCTTGTGTGTGGAACAAAGAGCTTGTAAGAGGTTGAGAAGCAGGTCTTGAGTAGCCTTCCAGGAGAAATTTTATTGAGGGTCTATTTGGTTTCAAGTGAACTTTTATGTTATTCATTATTATGTCACAACATTAGAGGGGTATAAATGTTTATGTTGCATGAATACCTTATATAATGCTTAAATCAGGGATTTTGAGATGCCCATTAATAGAATCATGTTTATTGTACTGAACAAGTAATTTTTCAATCCCATACCTTCCCCTTTCCCTGGTTTCCAATGTCCTTTACACATCTTTGTGCCCAAATTGTAATGGTCTCTTAGTTCCATCCCGGTTGTGGCAAAGGACGTTCTTTGATTCCTTTTATGGCGGAGTACTACTCCATGGTATCTACATATTACTTTTTCTAAATTGGCTCATGAATTCATAGGCCCTGTTGATTCTATATCTTTGCAATTGGGAATTGTGCTATGATAAATACTCAAGCACAGGTGTCTTTCCATAAAATGACTTGTTTTTCTTTGTGTGGATAACCAGTGTTGGGATTGCTGAGTTGAATGGTAAGTCTACATTTATTCTTTGAGGAATCTCCACACTGTTTTCCATAGAAGTTATACCAATTTCCAGCCCAATCAATAGTGTTTAAGTGTCCCTTTCTCTTTGCATCCATACCAGTATCTATCTTTTGTTGACTTTTTTTTTTTTTTTTTTTTTTGATACAGAGTTTCAAGCTGTTGCTCTGGGTAGAGTGCCATGGCATCATCATTCAGCAACCTGCAGCTCAGGTTCAAGCGATCCTCTTACCTCACTTTTTCTATTTTTAATAGAGACAGGGCCTCACTCTTGCTCCAGCTGGTCTCAAACTCAAGAATTCAAGCAATCCACCCACCCCAGCCACCCAGAGTGCTAGGATACAGGTGTGAGCCACTGTGCCCAGCTGTTTTTTTTTTTTTCCCTGACATTTTAATAGTGACCATTCTGATAGGGAAAAGGAGGTATCATTTTAATTTGTATTTTCCTGATGATTAGTGATGTTGAGCATTTCTTTATATGTTTGTTGGCCATTTTTCTATCTTCTTTTGAAACAGTTCTGTTTGTGTCTTTTGCCTACTGTTTGATGGGGTTGTTTTGTTTGTTCTTGCTGATTTGTTTGTGTCCTCTATAGATTTTGGCTATCAGCCCTTTGTTAGATGAGTATTTTGAAAAATTTCCTCCCATTTTATAAGCTGTATTTTCACTTTGTAGATTATTTCATTTGCTGTAAAAGAGTTTTTCCTGTGTTTCTTTCTAGAATGTTTATGGTTTCATACTTACAATGATGTCTTTTGTCCACCTTACATTTATTTATATATATAGCAAGAGACAGGGGTCCTGTTTCATTCTTCTGTGGGTGGCTATTCACTTTTCCCAACACCATTTATTAAATAACATCCTTTCCCCAGTATAAGTTATTGTCTGCTTTGTCAAAGACTCGTTGGTTCTATGTAGATGGTTTTATTTACAAGTTCTCTATTTTTGTTCCATTGATATGACCCTACTTTTATACCAGTTCATTCTATTTTGGTTACTATAGTATTATTTGAAGTCAGGTAATATGAAAACTCTAGATCTGTTCTTTTTGCTTAAGATGATTTTGGCTATTCAATCTCTTTTTTGGATCTGCATTAATCATTGGATGATTTATTTTTTCTACATCTATGAAGACATTGGTATTTTGATTGAGACTGTGTTGAATTTATAAATCACATAGAACGGTATTTTATCATTGTTCTGTAGTAATCCTTATAGAGATCTTTTATGTCCTTGGTTAAGCATATTTCTAGGTATTTTATTTACTGTGCAGCTATTGTGAATGATACTGAGTGCTTAATTTGATTCTCAACATGATTGTTATTACTATATAGAAATGTTAATGATTTGTGTACATTGATGTGTAACTTGAGACTTTGCTGTATTTATTTGTTAATTGTAGGACTTTTGGTGGAGTCCTTAGGGTTTTCTAGATACAAGATCACATTGTCAGCAAACAGGAATACTTTGACTTCCTCTTTCCTTATTTAGATGCTATTTGTTTCTTTCTCCTACCTGTGGCTAGCACTTTCAGTACTATATTCAATGGAAGTGATGACAGTGGGCACCCTTGACTTGTTCCAGCTCTTGGAGCAATGCTTTCAACTTTTTCCCATTCAGTATTGTGTTGGTTATGGGTTTGTTATGTTGTCTTTTTTTTTTTTCTTTTATAATTTTGATATACGTTCCTTCTATGCCTAGTTTTTTGAGAGTTTTTATTATGAAAGGTTGCTGGATTTAATCAAATGTTATTTTTGCATCTATTGAGAGAATCATATGTCCCATATTTTTGGCTTCTGCTTATGTGGTGAATCATGTTTACTGCTTTGTGTATGTTGAACCATCCTTGTATCCCTGGGGATAAAATCCATTTGATCATGATGAATC
Source organism: Otolemur garnettii (assembly GCF_000181295.1). Taxonomy (NCBI): domain Eukaryota; kingdom Metazoa; phylum Chordata; class Mammalia; order Primates; family Galagidae; genus Otolemur; species Otolemur garnettii. The sequence continues at coordinate 1,066,160 of NW_003852626.1, forward strand.
TTTTTGATATGTTATTGAATTCAGTTTGCTAGTAATTTGTGGAGGATCTTCACATCTATGTTTAGAAGGGATATTGTTCTGGGGTTTTCTTTTTTTTTGTTGTGTCCTTTCCTGGCTTTGGCATCAAGGTGATAATTGATTCATAGAATTAAATAGAGAGGATTTGCTCTTTTCCCAATGTTATGAGATAATTTATGTAGGATAGATTCCAGTTCTTCTTTGTGTATTTGGTAGAATTCAGCTATGAATCCATCTTGTCCAGAGATTTTTATTGTTGGGAGATTTTTTTTATTACTATTTCAATCTTACTGCTATTTATTGGCCTAGTCAGGATTTATGCTTCTTCCTGATTGAGGCTTGGGTGTTTGTGTGTTTCCAGGAATTTATCCATTTCCTCTAGGTTTTCCAGCTTGTGTACATAGAGGTTTTTGTGGTATTTATGGATGATATTTTGCATTTCTGAAGTACCAGTTCTAATGTCTGCTTTTTCACTTCTGATTGTGCTTGAGTCTTTTCTCTTATATTTCTGGTTTGTGTGGCTAGTGGTCTCTCATTTTGTTTACAGTTTCATTGAAACAACTTTTTATTTCATTGATCGTTTATATTGTATTTTTAGTTTCCAGTTCCTTTAGTTCTGCTCTGAGCTTTATTTTTTTTTTTTCTTCTCTTGGCTTTGAGATTGGTTTGTTTTTCTTTTTCTAGTTCCTTGAGATTTGACGTTGGGTTGCTAATTTGTGATCTTTCTGTCTTTTTTATATAGTTATTTAAAGCTATGAACTTTCCTGTTAGGCCTGCTTTAACTATATGACATAGATTTTGAAAACTTATGACCCCTTTCTCATTCAGTTCAAGCAAATCTTTTGAGTCCATTTTAATTTCATTATTAACCCAAAGATCATTCAGCACCAATTTGTTTAATATCCATAACTTTTTTTTAGATTTGCATGTTTCTCTTGGAATTGACTTCTAGTTTTAGTTCCCTGTCATCTGAGAAGGTACATGGTATGATTTCAATTTTTTTGAATTTGCTGAAACTTGTTTTGTGGACTAAAATGTGATCAACCTTGGAAAATGTTCAAAGTGCTGGAGCTGATGAGAAGAAGAGATATTTGGTAGTGTGAGGGAGGAATGTTCTATAAATGTCTATTAGGTCCATTTGTTCTAGTGTCCCATTTAAGTTTGTTTATTTAATGAATTTCTCCTTCAATCATCTATCTAGTTATGCTACTATTTTATTTCTTTGCTTAGATCTCATAGAATTTGTTTTATGAATCTGAGAACTACTGGGTTAGGTGCTCATATATTTACAATTGTTACATATTTTCTTACTGAACTGCTCCCATTACCATTATATAATGGACATCTTTATCTTTTTTTAACCATAGTTGATTTATTTATACATTTATTTATTCTTTAGTATTTAACTGCTGTATATTCAAATGCATATTTTAAAGATGAAAAAGTTTTTTGTGAGATCACCATTCATGTATTCTAATACATTTTTTAGCATTTGTACATGGAAAAGGGTACTAGTAGGCAAATTAACAAAATTTATGGCAAAGTTGGAAAGAAAAAAAAGAGTCTTTAATTAACAATTATCTATTGAAATTCATCCTGTCAGATAATAGAAACTTATTACAAATAAAAAATGGTATTTTTTCTTTTTTTTTTTTTTATAAGGGAACACTTTTACACTGCTGGTGGGACTGCAAAATAATACAACCTTTTTGGAAGGAAGAATGGAGAATTGTCAAAGAACTCAAATTACACCTCCCATCTGATCCTACAATCCCATTACTAAGCATCTACCCTGAAGAAAAAAATATCCTTTTATAATAAGGACACTTACACTAGACTCTTTGTTTATTGCAGCTCATTTTACAATAGCTAAAACATAGAAACAACCTAAATGCCCACCAACCCAGGAATGGATTAATAAGCTGTGATATATGTATACCATGGAAAACCATTCAGCCGTTAAAAAAGATGAAGACTTCACATCTTTTGTATTAATCTAGATGAGGTGGAACACATTCTTCTTAGTAAAGCATCACAAGAATGGAGAAGCAAGAACCCAATATACTCAATTCTAATATGAAGGCAGTAGATGAGCTAATACAAGGTGGGGGTTAAGGGAGTGAAGGATTGAAGAGGGGAAGGAGGGAGGGGGCTGGGGGGTCATAGTGTATGGCACACCTCTTGGGGGTGGGGCACAATTACAAGAGGGACTTTACCTACAACCACAATCAGTGTAACCACTGTTTATTTAAAGTGTATTTTATCTGATATGAGAATGGCTACCAGTTCACTTTAGCTTTTCATTTGCATGAGATATTTTTTCCCATCCTTTTACCTAAAGGCTGTGTGATTTGTTGTCATTTAGATGTGTTTCTTGGAGATAGAAAATACATGAGTTGTGTTTTTTACCTATTTAGCCGGTCTGTTTTTTAAGTGTGGCATTCAGACTGTTCACATTCACTGTTAGTGTTGATATGTGGGATGCTGTTCTGTTCATCATGCTACATGATACTTTATTGTTTTGTTTCCCCTCCTGTGCTATTGGTGTATAAGAGCTGTGAGCTTTAAGTTTGGGGTGTTTTTATACTGATGGCTATCTATTGTGCTGTTCTGTGTGTACTGCACTTTTGAGCATATCCTGGAGGGCAAGTCTAGTAGTGACAAATTCCTTTAGACTTTGTCTGGAAAAGTCTGTATTTGTCTATCATTTACGAAACTTACTTTTGTAGGATATAGAATTCTTGAGTAGTAGTTTTTCTCTTTAAGAAGACTGAAAATAAGGCCCCAATTCCTTCTGGCCTTCCTTGTAAGGCCTCCACTGAGAAGTCTGCTGTTAGCCTGATGGGTTTTCCTTTGCAGGTTAGCTGTTGATTCTGTCTTACAGCCTGGAGAATTTCTCCTTCATTTTGACGTTGGTCATGTTGATGACTATGTGTATTGGAGATGTCCTATTTACTATGAGTCTTCCTGGTATTTGATGACTATCTTTCATCTGTATAACAGAAACTGGTGATACCAGGGAAGTTCTCCTCAATAATTCCCTTGAATATATTTTCCATGTTTTTTGCTTTTTCTTCTTCTTCCTCTGGAATACTCATAGTTCATATTTTGCCTCACTTCCTATAGTCCCATATTTCTCTGAGTGATTGATTGTTCATCCTTCTTTATTCTTTCTTCTGCATCTTTGACTGACTTGGTTAGTACAAAAGGCTTTTCTTCTAGTTCTGAAATTCTTTCTTCTGCTTGGTCTAGTCTATTGCTGAAGCTCTTAGCTGCATTTTGTAATTCTCAAATGGTTCTTATATTTTCTTTCCATCTTTTCCTTCCTTCCTTCCTTTCTTTTTTTTCTTTCTTTCTTTCTTTCTGACAGAGTCTCCCTCAGCAGAGTACAGTGGCTTCATCACAGCTCACTGCAACCTCAAACTCCTGGGCTCAAACGAGCCAAGTCCCTGGTTCTCCTGAGTAGTTGGGACCACATGGATATGCTATGAGAGCAGGCTAATTTTTATTTTTAGTAGAGACAGGGCCTCTCTCTGGCTCAGGCTAGCCTCAAACTCCTGAGCTCCAGCAATTCTCCTACCTCAGCTTCCCAAGATGCTAGGATTACAAATGTGAGTTACTACTTAGATTAAGTTCTGGTATAACCTTTCTTATGTTTTCCATTTCTTTATCGAGTGTTTAAAATTTTTTATTCATGTCTTCAAAAAAATTATCTTTTTTGTGTTTGTTTTCAACTTTCTCTTCAATCCCATTTATCTTATTTGTCATCCACATTCTGAATTCCATTTGTGACATTTCAACAGTTTCTTTCTGGTTGTGGTCTATTGCTATAGTTCTATTAATATCCTTTGAACTAGCTAGTTTTTTCATGTTGCCTGCATTCTTCTGTTGGTTTTTTCTCATTGAAAATCTCTTTGCTCAGCTCAGTGCCAATAGGTTTGTAGAACACCTACTTCCTTTGTCTGGAAACTCTTCTTAGTGAAAGAAGATGAAGTCCTTAAACAGTGCCTTTATGTCCTACTTGGAATGATTAAGGACGCAGGAGAGGGGCAGATCCACTGAAACCCTGTAACACCACTGTTCTACTGTGTTGTCCTATTCCCCTATACTACTAATAGTCTCACCTGGTTTGGGGAGATATTCATTCAGAGTTATGTGTTGGTCCCTAGGCCACTATTGGAAGCTTTACTAGGGATCTAGGTGTGTCCCATTCCATGGAGCCTCATGGCATGTCCTTGCCTGGGGCCTAGGAGGGTGTCAGTTCCTTATCAGGCTCCTGAACATGTTGTGGAACCTTGACAGGCATTCAAGGGACTATAACTGGCAGTGGGTTGGGGTACGGGGTCTTGGCATGTGCCTAGGCATGCTATAGGACTTTTGTCAGTGTCTGAACAGGTAACAGGCTCTAGGCAGGCACATGGGTGGTTCATAGGACCTTAAAGCTCCCAAATGTGGGTGTAGGAACTTGGTTGGGGGGGCCTTGGCTGGTACCTTGCTAGGTCATGGAACTACAGCTGGCAGTATGGTGGCTCATTGGGCCATAGCAGGTGAGCTACCCTTGACTATTGGGTCCAGGGAAATGTGCAGTACCTTGCCAGGGAATTAGGGTGGCCAAGACTCTCCCTCTGCTCAGGTCTAACTGAGTCAATTGCGATGGCACTACTTAGGTGGAACCAGTGGTGCTATTGATAGGGTGAGATGATGGTAGGTGCTGAGAGCTGGTGGATTCTTGCTCTGCTTGGATACCTGGGAGATGCTGCTGGGGTGGTTGGATGTGTATTTGGTATCTAGTCATAGTGCACATGAGAACATTCACCCTCCCTGCTGTTCCCTGACCCAGCAAGGGTAATGAGAAATTCACTACAGTACAGCTGCCCCCTGCAGACCAGGTATACTGTGGCTGAAAATACAAAATGGCATCTGTTGCAATGACCTGGGACAAAAAGCGAGTGAGACTCTACTACACCTGCTCTTTAGTGCAATGCTGCTGCAGAGTCTCTGAGCAGCTCCCTAAGCAGTTTAGAGCTCTGCTGCAGTGGGGGAGGGGGGGCATCCTCTCAGAACTTAGACTGTAGTGTCCACTTGTGGAATGTGGAGCCCAGGGATGTTTTCTCTAACACTTTCCCATATGTGGACGCTTCCCTCAGGTATCTTCTGATGTTGCCAAGTGGATCACTGGGCCACTCTCTCCATGGCTTTGAGTGTCTCCACTCACTTCTCTGATGGTTCACAATGCTGTTTCTGAGATAGTCCAGCCATATGTGAAGTTCTACCTACAACCTCTGATCTTGAGAGCAGCAAATGTATACTTCTTCTAGTCAACCATCTTGCCTCCTCCCTTACTTTCAAGTAAGCTTAAGTCCTAAAGATATGGAAATGTTTTTAGATCTTAACTTACATTTAAGAAATCACTTACTTTCTCTGTTACCCTTATCTATCAAGAAAAAGGTTATTCTCCTACAAAATCATAACATATTTGCTTTACCTTGGACGTCAGCAAATTAAGGTAATGACTGGATATTTTAGAAGTAAAAAAATCTATATACACAATAGAATCAACTATTGGGATATCAATTAATCAGTAAAATCCAGATAAGCATTTAACCCAAATATATATTAAGCCAATGTAGATGAAAAGAAGATGATGCTCAGAATCAATGAAACATGAGCTTGATTTCTAGCTCCACCACCTCTAGCTAAATGACCTTGGATTCCTTACTTTGGCTCTGGAGTCCTGATCCCTTACCTTTTCTATAAATTGGAGAAAGACTTGGCGACTTTTAGGCGTATAATGATGAACAAATAAGATGGGTTCATAGAAGTGGTTTATGAAGCCCTCTGCAAACCTTGGTTATCATTATTTTCAAAGCAAAAAGGCATTTAGAGATGATTCACTAAAAACATCCTCTTTTTCCAATAAAGAGACTTAGGTATACAGAAAGGAAGTGGTCCCACATCCAGTTAATGGTAGGGCTGGGCTTAGAACCCAGTTCTCCTGTCTCCTATGCTTCTACCATTATGCCATACTTCCTCCTAAAAAAGAGATGCAAAGTATTATGATAGCTAACTGCCTCACAAAACTTTGAACAAAATGGATGCATTGTTTGAGGTGTTGACACAGTGACTCATCGTGGAGACAAACATCATTTTCTTAATCTATACTTTTTTCTTCCCTACGATCACTTTTCTAGACTTCCATGAGAACATATTCATTCTACTGAGTCATCCTTGCCTTGCAGCTCAGTGAGTCAGAATCTTATCTATCCACATCAGAAGTTCAATTTGTTGTCAGGAATAAGATGAAATGAAAAAGAGACACAGATGCACAGAGAGGCCATCACTTCCCTATCCTTGGGGCATAAAGCAATTTGAATAGAGGAGAGCACTAAGGAAGGACACAATCATTAATTTTACTGCAGTATCAGTGCCTGCTGTGGAAATAAATAGGCAAAACAAACACAGAATGTATCATTTGAGATGTGGAGTGGCCAAGCGCTGATATTTTAAAGGCATATAAAGAAAGTAAATATATCTGACAGAAAGACAGATGATGTGGATTCTGGCACTCACCCTACTAGCACTGTGACCTTAGACATGTCCTTTAGCCTCAAGGAGCCTTGTGGTCTTATCTGCGGAGGTTCTGCTAGCCTTCCAGGACTGATTAAGATTCAAATGGAACCCAGGAATGACGTGGGTATTCAATGAGATAAGGAATCCAAGGCCCCTCGTCAATGTTAGATAACAGTCAGTTTGTCTCAATTAATATTACCAACTACCATTATTATTGCTGTAATTAGGATTGTCATTATTTAGCAATTCTTTCTCATGTGACTACTGTCCCACACGGGCTAGCAATGAAACTTTTTAACAAAAATGGACCACACTTCAGAAGAGGTAGAGGTCAAACTGGCAGGAAGAGAAGGCAAGTTTTAGAAACTATGGGCACAAGGCAAAGAGTGACTTGATCCGGAGGTGGAAGCCAGGCTCCTCCTACCTTTTACACCAGCAAGCACAAAGCACTTACCCAATCCAAACCTCAGTCTCTTCATCTGCAAAATGAGATCCCAGAGCCTACTGCACGTGGCTGTTATGAAGGCTACATGTGATAGAATACAGAGTGTGGCGAAAACTGTTGGGTAACTTACTAAAGTGAGAGGATATATGTCGCAGAATGTTGTAAACCCTGAAGTGATAGCAATATGTAAGAAATTATTATAGTAAGGACAAAAGTCTATGCAAAACACCAATGCTTTGCTAATTGCTTAAGTATTATGGGAAATTTCATTATACCGTCCGAATGTAAAACATACTCATTCACAGCAGTTTCTCTTCCCACTGAGCCAGTGGTGAGACAGAAAACATTTGAGTTACTTTTAAACATAGCTGCTTTATGTATTATTGTCAACTTTCTCCATTCTTTTCAGTTTGATCCTCAAACTCCATGTTTTATGCTTCTGAAATGGTCAGAACAGCAAGTAACTCACACATGTGGCATTGAGCCCTCCAAACTGAGTTAGAATCTACAGGGGCTCCTTTCCTTTTAAAGCCCATGTTTTGTTCCAGATAATTGCTCTGAAATTGTTAGCTTTAATATATGAAATAGTGCCAAACAGAAAGATAATTTGCCTTCAGAATTTATTTTGGGGATATTGTTTTAGAAATAGTTATTGTTATAAGGTAGGAGATAAGTTTCCCAATAATTAATATTTGGAAAGAAATAGATTGTTCGATGTAAGTATTTTATTAGGCATAATATTATACCACTGAGATCTCAGTGAAATGTGTTTATGTATATACACACACGCACGTACATAAACAGCATGTATGTATAATATATATATATATACACACACATATATTGTTAAAATTTGAATGAGTTCAAAGTCTCTTTGGTTGTTCTTTGGGGTTCAGGGTCATTGTAGATAACATAATGAAATGTATCTAGAAGATAATGTTAGTTTGAACTCCTACCGAAACTAGAAACTCCTTCTACAGTCTCTCAAGCTGATTCTGTCTCTTACTTACGGTACCTTCCAGTCACAAAGCAGCCTGTCCGAGCTCCATTTTCAGAAATGGCTGTCTTATGCAGAGAAGTATCTTCAGCATTTCTATAGAGCAAGGACCTTAAGACTGCAAACTGGCTAGAAGAAGGGGTTAGAAGTTGCACTTACCAAGCAAGCACAATGTTTTTACCTGGAGTATATGTCTAGTCTAAGTCGCTTAGAAGCAGAAGATAGCTATGGATATTAAGGGGGGGCTAAAAGTCCTATCCAAAGTACCTATTGTTACCTCCACTGCTCCCCCAAACTTCCATCCATCCAGTTTGACCCCTGGCTGCATGTCACACATGTACGTGAAAGTGCTAGTTTATACAGAGTATCAGTAAAATCCCAAATGCCAGGTTTTTTTGTATATTAAAACTAGATAAATGTATATTCATTTACTAAATCACCATAGTTTCAACAGATCAATTGTGCTGAGGACATTGTAAAGGGAGGGTGAATTCAAGTAGCAAGAGATATTGTCAATCAAAATTAATTAAGAAATTATATATCAATCAATAATGTTCTAAAAAGTATTGTAATGACCTCTGTTACTCTGTTTAAGCATAAACAAGATAATCAACCATGTTACCTATCTGGAGATTAGATCTTTTCCAATTAACTTGACTTAATTAACTCTCTAAGGTACTGAACTTTAGATGCCTCAGACAGTGTACTTTAAGATTATTAGAATTAGAGAGCTCACTGGATTTACTGGGTTTTCCTAACATTACGAATATATTTTCTCATTATATGAAGAGAATTCAAAATTTAAATTAATGTCTATGGGGGTATGAGGAGTTATAGAATAAAATATACAAGACTAATATAGACAATTGAAATAAATAAAAATGAAAGACTCTTGAGACCAGTCTTTGTTTCCTTATTAAGAATTACAGGAAAGGAAGCCAGTCAATTTCCAGTAAGCACATGGGAGTATTTCAAGTGTCCAGTTTTAATCATCCTTCTGTGTATTCCCCTTGCTTCTGATTTCATAGAGACAATGTGAATAGATGGGAAAATCCTCACCTCCTTTTCACGGCCCTGCCTGCTCCTGCATCCTTGATTCCTGCCTGCCATGGGAGGGGGAGGCACAGTTCCACCTTCTATTTAAGGTGCACCCCTTATCTTTGCTCTGTCTGGCTTCTATCCCCAGGGCCCCTGTAGGGACCACACTCCAGCAGGCAGCCAGTGTCTCTCCTGTACCCTTATCCTCTGTGTCTCTTTAATGACTCCACCTTGGTGAATACAAAGGGTAAGGTCACCCCTATCATCAAGTGAATAAAGAGCAGCCCTCTTTAAGCCTCCAGCTCTAACCCTATTTTCTATTTCTTTTTTCTTTTCTTTTTTTTTTTTCTTGAGACAGAATCTCACTCTGTCACCCTTGGTAGAGTGCTGTGGTGTCAAAGCTCACAGCAACCTCAAACTCTTGGGCTTAAGTGACTCTTTTGCCTCAGCCTCCCAAGTAGCTGGGACTATAGGTGCTCATCACAACACCCAGCTATTTGTTTTTGTTGTTGTTGCAATTGTCATTGTTGTGCAGCAGGCCGGGGCCAGGTTCAAAGTCATCAGCCCAGGCGTAAGTGGCTAGTCCCCTAACCATTGAGCAACAGACATCAAGCCAGTCTTTCTACTTCCTGAAGGATTTCTTAATACTTCTTGCATCCCTTTCGTCAATACCCAGTCATGTCTCACCTGACTGGAATCTGGCTTGTGCTCCGGCTGCACCATTGACACTGCTCTCAAGGAAATCTTAATAACTTCTTAATTCAACGGCCAGTTTTTAGTTCTCATCTTATTTTCTTTATTGAGGTGCAGTTTATATTAACATAAAATTAACATTTTAAAGTGTATGATTCAGTGGCATTTAATACATTCATTTGTTATGCAACAGTCAGCTTTAGTTCCAAAATATTGCCAGCACCCTAAAAGTAGTCTCTCCCCATCCCGCCCTCCTGCCTGGCAACCACTAATCTACTTTCAGTGCCTCTGTATTTGCATATTCTAGACATTCTATACAAGTGGAATCATATGATATGTGTCCTTTTGTGACTGGTTCCTTCCCTTAGCATAATTTTTTCAAGGTTTATCCCGACTGCAGCATGTATTGGCATTCTACGTCTTTTAAAGGCTGAATGATATTGCATTGTATGCCTTTAGCACATAGGACTTATCCATTCATCAGCTGATGAGCATTTAGGTTGCTTCTACCTTGTGGCTAGTCCTCGTCTGATTTGATCTTACGGTGCCAGGTCACACTGCTGACCTCCATGATAATTTCTTTCTTCCCTTGACTACTGAAATGGACAATTCTTCCAACTTCTCTGACAAATACCCTTGTGTTGTGTTTCTCATGGGCCCCTTCAACATAGGGGTTCCAAAGACTCTAGACTTGATCTTCTTTCCTCATGCTCTGCACTTTGTTTATATGAGTGAGCATACTTACTCCATTAGTACCAACCAATGGCCCCTATTATCACTTTGTCTGCTTCTGGTACAGACCAAGGTATACTATTTCTTGGAGTGAAAAAGGAGTATTTGAAGCCATAGTATACATCCATGTTTAGCATAGCTGTAGAACATTTACGCTAATTCCCAATCTTCTAAGACCTAGGAAAAGTCAGATCATGGGAAAAAGAGAGGAAAGATCTGGAATCCAATGCATCTCATAATATCCTCCCCTCAACTGCCCCATTTTCTCGCCTTTAAACTACACATATACAATATCCATTCAGGGAGAAAGAAGTCAAAGAATATGTATGTGTCGTGCCGACAAAACAATTGGTTGACTTACTTTTTCATTTTTCAGTCTATTGCTTTGTTGCCAGACACAGCGCCAGTGAGAAGTTTTAGCAGCAGGGGGAAGGTTCCATCTCAGCAATTCATGTTTTTGTTATTTTCTGTTTTCTCCTCCTCAAACTGACTCACCTTTGGCTAAAGGAAATATACAATTGACAATATTGAGTCCAAAGTATGCAGTTTGCATCTTATAGCAGAATAATGAGTCTCTTTGCAATTCTCTTAGACATTGCCTATTGTGGAACATTTTGTCTTTTTCTTTCAGTTTGCCTCTATGTTTACTTGGTAATTTCAACAAACGTGAAGATCAGTACTTTGCATTTCTGATGGTAAAGCTGAACACCATTAGCAATAGTAGTCCTTTAGTTTCCAGTCCTTCTCTAGAAGCTGAACAGGACAGGAGTCATGAGGAGAGTGGCAGTGTCTCAAGAGAAGTATTCCTATTGTTGTTAGTAAAACTGGAAGCCATTCTTTCAAACTTTAGTGGACATTTATTGTCTATCATGTATTCCCATAGCCTCCCTGGTATACATACCTAGTATTGCAATTAACATTTTGAATGGATATTCTGCTAACTTTTCTATTTTTCCCCTTTACACTATAAGCTTCTTGATAAGCGACAAGGACCACATCTTGTTGTTTACTGTATCTCCTGTGCCTGGCTAAGAGTAAGGTTCATTCATCATTCAACTTATCAACAGCTAATTAACAAGTGCCTACCATATGTCTGACATTGTTCTGTGCACTGGCCATTCAGAAATGAACAAAATAGATGAAAATGCCTGACTCTCCTCATGTTCACATTCTCAGCATGTATGACGAGGGATGGACAATGAACAAGAACATAAAACATGCAACATGTTAAATGATGCCAAGTGCTATGGATAAAAACAAAACAGGAGTGAGGGGATGAAGAGAGTTGTAGTTTTTAAAGAGGGTGGTCAAGGCAAGTTACTGAGAAGGTGAAATTTGAGTAAAGACTAGAAGAGGGGAAGGAGCAAGGTGTGCAGCTATCTGTGGGAAGAATATTCCAGGCAGAAGGAATAGCAAGTATAGGGGCCTCAGAGGTGAGTATAGGGAGTTGACGTTTACTCTAAAAGAGACTGGAAGCTCAGATGAGAACGGCAGGGTCTGGCTTACATTCTAAGAGAATTACTCTAGTTACTATGAAGAAAACAGATCGTAGAGGGCAAGGATAAAGGCAGAGAAGTCATTCTGGAGGCTACTTTGGAAATCATTCAAGCAAGAGATAAAGGTAGCTTACACTACGATGGGGTCAGTAGAGGTTGGGAGAAATGATCATGTTCTGGATAAATTTTGAAGGTAAAACTAAAAATACTTGCTAGGATAGTATGTGGGGTTATAAAAAGAGAGAGGAAAGAATGAAGCATGGTTTGAGAAATTTTGCCTGAAAAATCAGAGGCTAGAGTTGCCATTTACTGAGATAGAAACCATTCTAGAAGGGCATATTTGGGGAGTGAATGATGGGGAGGTCAGTATGGGCACGCAAAGCTTAAGATGTCAAGTAGGGATGTGGAATAGGCAGGTGGATGTATTAGCCTAGAGTTCAGGGATGAGGTCTGGGATGGAGGTAAGACATTTGGCAGTGATTACCATATCAATGCTATTTAAAGCCATGACATTTGATGATAGCAGCATGGGAATGAGCGTAGAGGGAGTGAAGATATAGGTAGGGGGAGAGGGTAGAAGCAGTAAAGGAGACTAAGAATGCATGGCTAGAAAAGGAAGGGGAACCTCAGCAGAGTGTGCTGTCAAATTTGAAAGACAAGAAACTGATCAACTAAATCAAATGTTTCTGACAGGTCAAGCAACGTAAGGACTAGGAGTTAATCATTGAGTTTAACAAAATGGAGGTTATAGGTAGAAGAAAATGTTTGATATGAGCAATTCCAGAGAGAATGAAAGGAGAGAAAGTGACCACTCAAAAGGAGATAAAACAGAGACAGCGAACACAAGCCACTTGCTTAAGAGGAACAAAGAAGTAGGGTGGTAACTAGAGTGGAACGTGGAGCCAAGAGGGTTTTTTTTTTCCTTAGTTGGGAGAAGTAATAAAAAGTGTTTAAATTTTTGAAAATGATTAAGAAAAGAAAATTGATGATGCAGGAGGCACAGAGGAATATGATTAGGGCAAGGTTCTTGACTAGTAGATGAGGTGGGAGGAGTGGAGTGAGAACTTCTAGTAATGGTTGTTTTCATATCTAACATGGGACTAGTGGCACTCTCTAAAATGTAAGCTCAATGAAAGAAGGCATGTTGGTGTGGTTTGTCCTATCTGTATTCCTGGAACATTCTGCACACAGGATAAGAGTATAACAAATGTTTATTGAATGAGTTATAAGTTGCTTCTATCATAATTATTCGACACTCAATGACCCTATGTTTCTTTTTCTTTTCTTTTTTGACACAGAGCCTCAAGCTATCCCCCTGGGTAGAGTTCTGTGTCATCACAGCTCACAGCAACCTCCAACTCCTGGGCTCAAGCGAGTCTCCTGCCTCAGCCTCCCAAGTAGCTGGGACTACAGGCGCCCACCACAATGCCCGGCCATTTTTTGGTTGCAGCTGTCATTGTTGTTTGGCGGGCCCGGGCTGGATTCGAACCCACCACCCCAGGTGCATGTGGCTGGCACCCCAGCCACCTGAACCACAGGTGCTGAGCTGACCCTATGTTTCAAGATGGGAAGAATGGTTATACAGAGTTCTTTTTATTAAAAGCATATTTATTTGTTTATTTTAATTAACAAATAAGCATTGTGTATATTTATCGTTTGGAAATATTCATATTGTGGACTTAAATTGAGCTAACGAACATATGCACTACTTCACACACTTACTTTTTGTGGCAACAATACTTAAAATCCACTTTCAGCAATTTTTAAGAATATAATATGTTGTTAATAACTACAGTCACCACAGTGTATGATAGATTTCTTGAACTGATGCCTCTTATCTAACTGAAATTTTTTTAGCCTTTGACCAATATCTCATTGTCATGTTATGGAGTTTTGACAATTACACGGAATGTGTCCTAAAATCAAGCTTTTGATCTTTAGAAATATGCCATATGTTCTAAAAATATGTTGTTACCTGTATACATAATCTAAAAACAACAGGAAAGTGAACATTTGGGAGATGGGAAGCACCACTAACACTGTCATGAAGGTGCCTTGAATCTATATTCAAAAACATCTTTAAATTGATTTGGAAAATGATGGTTTTGATGGCCACAGTCATAGCTGGGGAGCTGTTAAAGAAGTGTTTTTTTGCACACATCTGTTAAATCCAAGTTGCAGAGAGACGGTAGATGTTGTACTCTTTGGGCTAAGTGGAGAATATCCTCCTTCTAATTAACAATAACTAGTGACAGAGAATTTTTAATTCCTAGCACAGGTAAGTATTATAATGGCTTTTCATTTTAATTAGTTTTAAAAGCCAGTAGCTGATATAGGGAAGAACTATCAGAGCCTGAGATTGACCCAGGAAGGTCATAACAACAAAACTACTCAAAGAAGAACCCTTCTAAACATGGAAGAGGCATTACAAACAAAATGTTTATTTAACTTGATAAATAATTACTTTGCAATGATCACCTTACACTTATGTTTTGTTTCAGGTGTGGTGATGAATAAATGAATAATATTCAGATTTCTACCTTTAAAAAGTTCATGGTCTAATAGTGCAGACTGTGCAGGAAACAGATAATTAGGAGAACAGTTAAGGGATGATCTAATAGTGTTGTTAAGGAGTATGAGAGGGCATCTAAATCAGCTAGGGGAAAGGGTTCAAGAAAGAGTAATTTTTTTTTTTGAGACAGAGCCTGAAGCTGTCCCCCTAGGTAGAGTGCTGTGGCTTCACAGCTCACAGCAACCTCCAACTCCTAGACTCAAGCAAGTCTCTTGCCTCAACCTCCCAAGTAGCTGGGACCACAGGCGCCCGCCACAACGCCTGGCTATTTTTTGGTTGCAGCCATCATTGTTGTTTGGCGGGTCCGGGCTGGATTCGAACCTGCTACCTTAGGTGTATGTGGCTGGCACCTTAGCCACTTGAGCCACAGGCGACAAGCCAAGAAGGAGTAATTTTTAACAGAAATTTTCAAATACACTCCAAAGTAAAGAGAATTAGATATTAAACTCCTGTGTGTCCACATTCCAGATTCAAACAGTTGTCAATGTCCCATCAACCTTGCTTTCACTTATTTCCTTCCACCCATTTTTTCCTGAAGTATGTCAGAGCAAATTACAGACATTATGTCATTCTACCTATACATTTACATTTTTAACTTTAAGGACATAGTTTTTAACATGACCATTATCACCCTTAACATACTTAACAATGAGTAAGACTTCTTAAGTAAGGTCAAGTGTGAACACATGCTTAGAGAAGGCAATAGACAACTTGTGTCACTGACTGAGTGAAGGGGACTGACCATATAGCCTTAAGAAGGACAGGAAAGAGCCTGGATCTTGGAAAACCATGGGATTGGTCAAGTACAGCTCACCAAAGGGAGAATCTGAATAGCTCTGGGCCAAGCTCTTCATTCATTGCCATCTTGCTTAATCTTACCACGGCGGTACTATGCCAGGAACATATAATTATCTTCAGACAAGGGAAGGAGGCTTTATGTTAGGTAACTGACCTGCAGTGCTGTAGCTGAAAAAATGAAAGCTCTGGAGTGTGAAACCACATCTGTCTGATGATGTGGGGGCTTAACTACTGTACCATCCTATCTGCTGGTGACTGTGATTGCGCCCATGTGCAAATGTTCATCCCTTCAACCTTGTTCTTTACAACTATCTACCTTATACATTAATGGTCAATTAATTTGCTTCTTCCAGTGTTAAAATTAATTTTTTGAGGGGGGAGTGGTTGGTTAGGTTTGCCACAGTAGAAATTTACTAGTAACGAATATGCGTATTTTGTAGTTAAGGCTACGTGAATTTAACTGAGTCATCTGCTGCTGCCAGGTAGTAGCATACTCTAACTGGTAAAAATAAATCAATAACCACAAAACAAAACAAACAAAAACCCTTCTAGAAGTAAAAGAGAAATCCTCCTGAGTGCTGAACGTGCAAAGCCACCGTGGCAAAGCAATGGTGAGCATCACTAACGTTAAGAACCCTCTTATTTCCCTTCCTGAGAAATTTCAGTATTTGCTGATGCAGATATCCTAAGGTAAGAAAAGACTAATTACTATGTTTTTATGAGAACTGAATTTTGTATTTAATTAACAGCTTAAGTTATTCCCTGTTGCTAACAGGCTGTGTTCTCAATGAAACCAAATATTATGACAATTGCCTAGTTTATTAGATAGTTTATTGTGTGAATGTTAAAAGTCTATTTTGTGGAAATTTCATCCCCCCTATTAGTTTCTGCCTCAAGCTGAGGTTTTCGGTATCACGATTTCTCTGCCATTTTAGTGTGGCAATTCTGTAATTCTCATGGCATGCATTAGTTTGGGGTTTCTTTTTAAACCGACACCCCAAAGCCTGCCAAGCTACATCCATTGGTTGTGTTTGGGGAATTTTCCCCCCATTTCAATTATCAGAATCACTAGAGAAAAGGCCCAGCCTGGTAGGCCCGCTTCATATCCCTACCATGCCCCAGCAGGACAAGGTGGCTGAGGTCATCGGATCTGACCTGAGAAATGCATCGGTCCTTGTCCATCACTGACTGGCTGTGGACCTGTGGAATATCAAATGTGAATATGGTATGGTTGTAAAGTGCCCATACTTTCATCCAGGCTACCTCCATTTGGCATTCAGCTCAGTCTCTCACTTGGCTGTGTATGTTTTGGCAAATTGCATAACATCTCTGTGCCTCAATGTCCTCAATGGCAGAATAGTGATGCTACTAATAACATCTACCCCATGGAGCTGTAGTAAGGAGGAACTGAGTGCTTGGTAAATAGATAGTAGCTCTTAGTCATTTTCCGCTGTCCCAGATTAGAGGAGAAGGAATTATTTTGTGATTGTTGAAAACCTAAAGGGCTGCAAAAACCTGCTGTGAAAATTACAAAAGACATCAGAACTCCATTTGTTTTGTATTCACACAAAACAGGGAGCACTACAAGTTTTTCATAGAAGTGGCCATAACAAGGCTAGGAGGGCTCGCTTGTGATGTCCACCATGATTGTGTCTGAGTAGCTCCAGGCCAAGCAACAGCTGCAAACTCTAAGTTAGAGCATCTTGATACCGGTGTAATCCATCTGTATCTCTAGCCCTGGGAAAGCCCCTGAGGTTGGGGGTACAATGTGGTGAGGGGGACTTGTGACTGAAGACAGGATGTTAGCACTCTTGGGAAAGGGTCCCTGAGTGCCAGATGGAAACAAGGTTACTGCAGGATGTTGTTGTTTTCCTTTTTCACGGGGTCTTTTGGTCTGTGGCCCTGGCTGGAGTGTAGTGGCATCATCATAGCTCCTTGCAACCTCAAACTCCTGAGCTCCAGAGATCCTCCAGCTTCAGCCTCCTAAGCAGCTGGGACAAGAGGTGCATGCCAACACACCTGGATAATTTTTGTACTTTTTGTGGAGACGGTGGGTTATCTCACTTTTGTTCAGGCTCAAATTCCTGGCCTCAAACCATCCTCCAGCCTCAGCCTCCTAGAGTGCTAGGATTACAGGCATGAGCCACTATGCTGGATCTAGTGCAGGATTTTTAGGATGCCTCACCATAACCTGGAGGAAATAAGAGCTTCGTGAATATCTCTTAACATTTTGCTTTAAAATAAAAATATTGCTTTGTTGTTTAGAGAACAGAAGGCAGTAGTGTTATTACATCTAAATGCCATCTGAACATTAAACATTAAATTCCTGAAGGGAATTTACCTATTCCTAATTTAGGGTAGGGGAAAGGGAATAAGAGGGGTCAGAGAAACAAAGAGAAAAAGAAATGATGAGGAAGGTAAGGAGCAGAGGAAGGGAGAAATGTATAGCACAGAGGAAAGAGCCCAGATTAAGAAATCGATGGAGAAGACCACGCTAGGACACAGCTGCTGAGTGTGCTGGGAAGCCTCTCAACCTTAGGGCAGGAAAGATGCTTAGATGTCATTCAGTCAAACCTGTTCATGTTCAAGATAGGGAAGCTGAAGCCTGCCTGCTTAAGGTCACATAAAGAGTTGATGGGAGATCTGGGTTGAAAACCTGGGCAATTGTTTCCCTACCTTGGCCTGTGAAAATTGTCACCCCCTTCCTGGGTGCACATTTTCATTGGAAATGAGAACTATTTTCCTCCTAGAATACCTGCACACCTACATTCAACTACAGGTATATTCTTGCCACTTCCTGCCCGAGAGGTCAAGCCTTCATTGCATGTTGTGCTTTATAAGTGATGTGTGATTGCCTGGGTATGGTTTGGGTTCACTGGGAGGCCAAGAATTGGAGAAGGACTCCACCTAAGCTCTGCAAATAATAGTCAAGGACCCCTACTGACCTGAGAGGAACAAAAAGCCCTGAATCTTCTGCAAGTTTACCAGAACACATTAAAAATGAAAATTGTGATTTCTTCTGAAAAAGTATTGGTACTTTCTCATTTTCTCAAAGGGTAATTTTCTCTTTTTTAAATACACATGCTGGTACCATGGAATAATGATGTGTCCCATTGATACCCAGTGACCTGGGAGAAGATATTTAAGTTAAATTTAAGTGGCCTGGAAGGATTCCCTTGAAACAGAGATGGAAGCCAGTGTTTTTGAAATTGTTAAGAATAATTTTACACCACAGATAAAAGCAAATATCTATTCCTTTTGACTATAAATTCTCACAGCCTCCTTCCATCCACAAATACCTTTTCCAATTAGTCTAATGATCACCTATCTTGTCTTTGAATCGCCAGTTTACACTAATGAACACCCCACACCTGTACCGAACTGATCCTTCATCTGGCCCAGCCCTCAGCCTCTATAGCTTTAGTTCATCTTTATGAATTTCAGTTCTACCTTGCAGTAAAAACAAGATCACTATCAATTTGCTTGATGTCCCTTGCAAGCAGCAATAGGACATTATTAATTCTCTCCCAAGACCTTTCCCCTCTTACCAAGGGATATAAACTGAGTTATTCTAGACCATTTGCTATGTTTTGGCATTCTTTTCAGAATAATTACCCTAACCTATCCACAAGAGCAAAGGAGGACATAAAAGATAAAACTTCCAGGGTTTAAGCAAAAGATCAGTTAAAATATCCTGATTTTGTCAAAAATAATATTTAGGAAAAAAAGAACTATTTTATACTGATATTCACAAGATTGAAAAGGTCAACGAGGCAGACCTCATGTGGACCACTAAGTTCGGAATGAACAGCCACACATCCAGGTGTATGTGACTAAAAGAATGTAATACAGCAAGAAGTATGTATTTTTCTTTTAATGAAACATTACAACAAAAGGTGCCCAAAGATCATATGATTGTAGCGGTCAGTGAGTTTGACGCCAAATGATAAAATTCATTAAACAACTTCACTGTAAGAAACTTGACAGCTGCTTCAATTTGCCTATTGTTGGTACTGAAGTGAAGAGCCAGTTAGCAAGTGGGAGGTGGCAAAAATTTAAATTAAAGCATCAGATTCTAGAGTCTGTGCTCTTACCCAGGGATGGTGTGAGAAACAGGGGTCAGATAAAGCTCAGGGATAGCATTTTTGGTCGCTTAGAAGATACTACTCACTCTTCCCATTGATGGGAAAGCAGCAGAGGTGATGGGTAGAAGGACTTCTTAGAGTTAAAGAAGAGTATTATATATTTACCTAGATGGATATGAAACACATTCTTCTTAGTAAAGCGTCACAAGAATGGAAAAATAAATATCCAATGCACTCAATATTAATATGAAAGCAATATAAAAACAATTACATGCTCACATGAAAAATGAAACAGAAATACGTGTAGTACATACAGGGGCAGGGGAGGAAGGAAGGAAAGGGAGAAGGGGACAATTGTCAGAAGGCAAGCGGGCCTATGGCCGGATCTCACCTAATAGGCACATTGTGTGTGCATATAACATGCCCCCTGGGTGGGGGGCTCTTATACAACTGGAACTTTACCCTGGAAGTGAGAACTATGTAATCTAAAAATTTGTGCGCTCATATTAATTTAAAATAAAAAAAGAGTGTTTCAATTGTTTATTTGGACCTTTATTCATTTCTAATTCAAGTTTCTGAAGTCTGTCCTGTACAGATATAGCATTGTTAAATGTTGTTGATGGGAATCTCTTCCTTTAACAAAGAGATTTTAAAAAACATAATGCTTTTTGTAGGATACTCTTATGGATTGAACTGTGCTCTCCAAAAAGATAGGGTAAATTTCTAACTCATGATACCTATGAATGTAAACTTATTTGGAAATAGGGTCAATACAGATGTGATAAAGTCAAGGTCATACTGGAGTAGGATGGATTAGAGACCCGAGTGCCGAATCTATAAATGAAGGAATGCCAAGGATGTCTGATAACCCCAGAAGCAGGAAGATGCAAGGAAGGATAGGTCACCAGAGCCTCCCATAAGAGCATGGCCCTGTTGACACTTTGATTTCAGATTTCTGGCCTCTCAAACTGTGTGATAATAAGTTATTGTTGTTTAAAAACATCAAGTTTGTGGTAATTTGTTATGGCAGCCCCAGGAAAGTAATAAAGACATTATTGCTTTAACTGGCATTAAGGAACAAAGTTAGCCCTCTACTGAATGGATTTTTTTAGCTCTTTTGTTTATTTTAAGAATGAATTATTAATACTCATCCATTCTGGATAGATAATCCCAAAAGGGTAACCATACTCTTATTCAAGAACACTAGGGTGAAGCTTTAATTATGTTATATTGTTTATTCATAATAAGCTAGCTATAGATATCCACTGTGCAGACTGGACAATCAAGCCTAAGTATCTTCTATTTGCTAAACTAATTCCACCTGCCCCACTTGATTTATCATTTTCATATTGCTCTGCTTCTTTAGATCCCTAGTTTCTACATTTCCTTCTTTGCCCGCACTGGAAAAACAGGAGAACAATTCCTGGAAGACAGTTATCTACATGAGGTCAACTGCAAAAATAACCTTTAACCTTCTGAAGCAGATCCTCGGAAACGAAGAGCTGCAAACAACTATTATTTCCTTTAAAAATTGTGTTTTCATTAATATCAAGTACTTTTTATTGACATTCCAACACATTTGCATTTTGTATTGCTACTGATGAGAGCATGTGTTTCTTTCAGGCATAACTAAAAATTAGAAAATAATATTTAATGTATAATTTTATGACCAGCAGACTCTAGAATTTTGTGACAGTAATCTCATTATCTTGTTATCTGAAATGTATTCAAACACACACATGTACACACCCCTTATCTTTTATATTGCTGCCAAGAAGATTGTGTTACTATTCAATATAATTTTTTATGCTAGGAAACCAAAGTACCTCATTGACTTGGTTAAGTGGCTTTCTCAGGGGCTTTACTGCAGA
The DNA here is from genome assembly GCF_000181295.1 of Otolemur garnettii. Lineage (NCBI taxonomy): Eukaryota > Metazoa > Chordata > Mammalia > Primates > Galagidae > Otolemur > Otolemur garnettii. The sequence goes on from NW_003852626.1 coordinate 1,087,475, forward strand.
TGAAAACATCGTCCCCACTCTCCCTATGAAGTGTGTGTTCTTATGCAAAGTCAGGTTTTAACTGATAGCCTTCATCATGCATTTAAAGAATCAACTCTACAAAGAGCTGCCATGGATGAAGTCCCCTAAGGGCATGCTTCATCCAGCATGTTTTTCCCACCTGCCTGCATAGGAGTTTCCCTGAAACTTCCACCATTTTAGGCATTCTTCAAAGTTAGATAGCTATTGCGGAGACATGCATCTTGAAGTCTCCAATTAAATAAGAACATGTTACCAGAGGCAGAAAGGGTCGCAGGGGTCCTCAAACTTTTTAAACAGGGGGCCAGTTCACTGTCCCTCAGACCACTGGAGGGCCGGACTGTGGGCCCCGGGACAAGTTGGCTGCTAAGCAGGGCAGGCAGCAGTGGCAAAAACACCCAGCGGGCCGGACAAATGTTCTCAGCAGGCGGCATGTGGCCCGCGGGCCGTAGTTTGAGGACGACTGGAGCATACGTGTGCTTGTCTTCTTTTGTTCACATATGAAGGTGAATTTGTTTAACTTATAAGGCATTTGATGTCAGAATCCAGACAGAACTTTGTTTTTTTGTGAAGGATGAGATTCAGCAATGGGGGAGCAAATAGAAAGGAGGCCTCAATAGGTCCCTGGAAGGTGAATATGAAGGGATGCTTAACAATGAACTGACAACACCTTTGCTGGAATGGCTTAGTTATCCACCAGAATCCTCCACTTACAACCATCACCCAAGCCTCATGTTACAGCTACAGAGCTATAGTCCATAAAACACTACAGAATAATATAATGACCAAGAGCTTGGAGGTCACTGAGATGGCTGAGTGGTTAAGGCGTTGGACTTAAGATTCAATGGACTAATTAATGCCCACATGGTTCGAACCCCATTCTCGGTAGGTTAAGTTTTGTTTTTGGCTCGGTGTCTGTAGCTCAGAGGCTAGGGCACTGGCCACAAACACCAGGCCTGGTGGATTCAAACCCGGCCCAGGGCCTGCCAAACAGCAATGACAATTATAATAAAAAATAAAAAAATAACTGGGCGTTGTGCCGGGCCCCTGTAGTCCCACCTACTCAGCAGGCTGAGGCAAGGGAATCGCTTGAGCCCAGGAGTTTGAGGTTGCTGTGAGTGTTGTCATGGCACACTTCCAAGGGTGACAAAGTGAGACTCTGGCTCAAAAAAAAAAAAAAAAAAGATCTCGGGCTTTTGCAATAGGACTGATTTTGGATTTGCATCCTGTCTCCATTGTTTACTGGCCGTGTCACCCAAAGCAAGTCACCTGACCTCTCTGGATGGTCAGTTTTTCATCTGTAAGATGTGGATGATAAAACTTCCCTAATAAAGTTATCATGAAGATTAAATGCCATAATGCTTACCACACTATCCTACACATAATAAATTAAAAATAGATTTAACAATTATTAATGAATCCAATCCAGGCATATTAATATTTGCTCCTGATGGTTAGTCACTGAGCAGCACATCAAATAGTTGATTAAGTATTCCCCTCAACCCCTAAGAAATCTGAAGCAACCTTACTCTAAGTCTTTGTGTACTAGTTATATCACCTCACTAATCAAATGGGCCATTTAGTAGTCTAATTCACTACTAGCCAATGTAATTGGTCATAATTAACCAGTTAAAGTTTAGGGAGACAAACAGAAGAAATATTAAGATTTCAAAAGATTCCAACAAATACATTTAGCTAATTATACTTAGGAAGGATGACTGACCCCAATACTTGACTGTGTTTGCATTCTTTGGCCTCCTTGCTACACATGAAGATGTCTTTTATGACTGAGCAAACCTGGATTCCGGATAGCTGGGCTCCCTCTTCTTCTAGTTCTTCCCTTCAATCCCCCAAACAGCAATGAATGTATGAACTTTTTTTTTTTTTTGATTTAAGACAGACTCTCACTTTGTCACCATGGGTAGAGAGTGCCATGGCATCATTGCTGCTCACAGCAACCTCAAACTCTTAGGCTCAAGAGATCCTCTTGCCTCAGCCTCCAAATAGGTGGGACTACAGGCACATGGCACAATGCTTGGCTAGGGGTTTTTTTGGTTCTATTTTTAGTAGAGACAGGTCTTGCTCTTGCTCAGGCTGGTATTGAGGTCCTGAACTCAAACAATCCAACCACTTCAGCTTCCTAGGGTTCTGGGATTACAGGTGTGAGCCACCACCGTGCCTGACCAACATTTTTCCTTATTAAGATAAATGGCATTCTGAGATGCAAACCCCAGAAGGCTCCAGAAAAGACACAGCAGAGATGCTAAAGTGTTTCATTATTTAAAATTAAGGTGTCAATAGTGAGGAAAAACTTTTAATATATGCACATCCGACAATATAAAACCGGCTCAGGGACTGGATCAGTTTTGATTTATTTCAGTGGAGCCAGCAGGTAGAAGGGCTGGGGAGACAGATTTGATAACACTAGATTGTTCCAAAATGCAGTGAGCTCACCATTGATGAAAATGCCCATGCAGAAGGTCAATGACCAATTTGTAGAGAGGCTAGGGAGAGAATTGCCTCCTTTGAAAGACATGACTGTAATAGCTATGTGTCTTTCTACCTCTAAAATGATATAACCTGAGGACAGTATAATAAGCTAAAAAATCCATATTTATTATTTCATTATTTCAAGAGGCTTCCATTAGGTTGTAAATCATCTTATAGATAATCATATGTCAAAATACATGAACTAATCAAAGGAATAACTTTAACCTATTTTATATCCATTAGGACGTAATTGCTTATTCCAGTCTAAACTACTTTTCAAAACAAGTAAACAGTCTATCACTGGTGCTGGCATTATACAAAGAGTGTATGCTATTTGCAGATCTGTGCAGTAGGAGGAAGAAAAATATGCCCTAATAAAATTACAGCTCATAAGTTTAAACATTAAAAACTCTGATTGAATTTTATAATCCATCCTTATGCAGTCACTGAAGATTTGTAAGCCTTTGCCTAATGAGGATCTATAGCATAATGGCCATCGTACTCTGAGGATGGAAGGGCAACGTACCTCAAAAAAAACATTTGAAAATCCATTTAATTATATCAGGCCCCATGATAAGCATTTATGAATGCACATATCAAAAACTAGGAGTATGATTTGGGATCACATATTATTAGCTGAGTAGCAGAAACAACACTAAATAAAATTTTGCTTCTCTTCCCTAATCAACAGGCTTGACTTAGTTTAATTCAAATTTTGGTGTTCTCAAGGAATAATCCTCCTATGCAGCGCTATTTGCATTGAATCAAATTCCCTAATTCCTAATACTGAGTCCTTCTATCTTTTGCAAAACCAGTAGATGTGCCATGCTTATTTCTGTGGCAGCCCACTGCAGACAATAGAAACTCTGCTGTTCATCCAAGCAGACCATGGGGCCAACAGCATCCTAGGCCTCCCCAGGCACTGCTGTGTGCACTTTACGAGCTATAAACTTAATACTAACTAGGTTTTAACATTTGTAATTAGATAGTTTATTCATGATATTGTAATGTATCTTTCCTTTCCAAATTTGGTTTCACAGTTGTCACTTTCTAGAATAGATTATTGCCTAAGCTTTGGTGTTCATCACGGCTAACTTCCCATAGCCTCCACCATTGCTTAATGCTCATTTGCTGGATGAGCAAATTCTTCAGAATACAATCACTTCTTTACTGCAATAGTCGCCTAAACTGGCCTTACTTCTGCTATCCTTGATCACTTACAGTCTATTCCAAACACAACTGCCAGAGGGACTCTGTTCAAATCAAAATGAAATGATGATCCTCTGCATAGCTTTTTTTCTTTTTTCTTTCAGTAGCTCACCATTTGACTGAAAATAAAAACCAAAGTCCTCAGAAAGGCCTGGTCTACAAGGTACTATGCAGCACTGTCCTTCCATTCTCTCTCTCCTTTTTTTTTTTTCTTTGCCCCTCATTGGAGATTTTATTTTTATTTATTTATTTTTATTTTAAATTAATATGAGGGTACAAATTTTTAGGTTACATTGTTTTCACTTCCAGAGTAAAGTTCCAGTTATAAAAGAGCCCCCCGCCCAGGGAGCGTGCTACACAACCTCATTATGTGCGGATTAGGTCAGATCCCATCTCTTAAGCCTTCCCTCCTTCTGCCAATCGTCCTCCCCCTTCCTGCCTCCCTCTACCCCCATAATATACTACATTTTTCTCTTATTGTTCATATGAGCATGTAATTGTTTTTATATTGTTTTCATACTAGTATGCAGTATATTGGATATTTATTTTTCCATTCTTGAGATTCTTTACTAAGAAGGATGTATTTCAACTCTATCCAAGTAAATGTAAAAGAGGTAAAGTCTCTATCTTTTTATAATAGCTGAATAGTATGCCATGGTATACATATACCACAGTGTGTTGATCCACTGATTGGTTGATGGGCATCTGAGTTGCCTCCACGACTTGGCAATTATGAACTGAGCTGCAATAAACATTCTGGTGCAAATGTCTTTATGGTAAAATGATTTTTTTTTCTTCTGGGTAGATACCGAGTAATGGAATTATGGGATCAAATGGAAGGTCTACTGTTAGATCGTTAAGGATTCTCCATACTTCTTTTCAAAAAGGCTGCATTAGTTTGCAATCTGGTGTTCTGTGACTTTGTGATGTGGGCTGATCTTGCTGGGGTTAGGTGATATCTTAGAGTGGGTTTGATTGGCATTTCTCTGATGATTATGATTAAAGGCAATGAGTATTTTTTCATGTGTTTTTGGCCATTCATCTGTCATCCTCAGAGAAGTTTCTGTTGAAATCTCTTGTTCACTTATAGAGGGAGTTGTTTGTACTTTTCTTATTGTTTAATTTGAATTCTCTGTAGATTCTAGTTATCAGGCCTTTGTCAGATTCATAACATGCAAAAATCTTCTCCCATTCTGAAGGCTGTCTGTTTGCTTTCTTTGTGGTACCATTAGCTGTGCAAAAGCTTGATCAAGTCCCAGTTATTTATTTTTGGTGTTGCTACAATTGCCAGGGGCATCTTCCTCATAAAGTTTTTTCCTAGGCCAATATTTTCAAGTGTTTTCCCCACACTCTTTTCTAGAATTTGTATTGTTTCATGTCTTAAATTTATATCTTCTTTTAGCGATATCAATTTTTGTCAGTGGTGAGAGGTGTGGGTCCAGTTTGAGTCTTCTACATGAGGATAACCAATTCTTCCCGGACCATCTGTTAAATAAGGATTCTTTTCCTCAGTGCATGTTTTTGTTAGGCTTATTGAAGATCAAATGACAATATGTGGCTGGGTTCATCTCCAGATTCTCTATCCTATTCCATAGATCTACATCTCTATTTTTGTGTCAGTACCATGATGTTTTGATTACTGTAAACCTGTAGTATAACCTGAAATCTGGCAACATAATGCTTCCAGATTTGTTTTAATTTCTAAGAACTGTATTCACTATTTGGGCTTTTTTTGGTTACATAAGAATTGAAATACTATTTTTTCAAGTTCTTAAAAGTATGACACTAGTACTTTGATGGGGATTGCTGCCTCTTTTTCTGTTACTTTCCCCCTCATTTACCCTACAGTCAAATAGCCACCTTACCATCCTCCATGCTAGAATGCTACTTCTTGAAAGGTTTTTCACTAGTAGAGCTTTTGCAGAAATTCTTTTCTCCCAGATATCAGCATGACTAACTCCCTCATGTCTTTCAGCTATCTCCTCAAATAGCATCTTGACTACCCGACTTGAAATTATATCCCTTGTCTCCATTACCCTGATCTTTTTCATACTTAATTATAAATATGATAAAAATGTATGGAATCTATAATCTGATTGAAAAAAAATCAAAGACCTAAATAAATGGAGAGACACACTATGTTCATGGATTGGAAGACACTACATAGCCAAGATGCTAATGCTTCCAAAATTGATTTACAGGTTTAATAAAATTCCTATCAAAATCCCAATAGGATCATTTTATAGATAGAGGCAGCTTGGTTCAAATACACACACACACACTTATATATATATAGGAACTAGAGTAGCAAAATTTTTTTGAAAAATAATAATCAAATATGAGAAATTATTCTACCTGATTTTAAGATTTGCTATAATTCTCTAGTGCTTCAAATGGTTTACTGTTGACCAAGGGATAAACATATAGATCAATGGAACAGAAGAGGTAATCCAGAAATAGACCCACACAACTGACTTTTAATAAAGGTCCAAAACCAACTCAATGGACAAAGGTTAGTATTTTCAACAAAGAATGCTGGAATTATTGATTATCCCCAGTCTACCTCCTCCCTCAAAACAGACCTCTCTCTAAATCATACAACTTACATAAAATTAACTCAAAATGGATAATAGCTTTTGATGTAAAATATAAAATCATAAAACATTAAGTAGGTAAAATAAGTGAAAATCTTCATGACATGGATTTAAGAGATAAGTTCTCAGTTATGGCACCTAAAGCATAATTCTGAAAACAAAAATGATAAATTGGACTTTGTCAAACTTAAAAACTTTTTTCCTGTCAAAGACACTGCCAAGAAAATGAAGACAAACCACAGACTGGGAGAAAATATCTGTAAACCACATATCCAGCAAATGACTTCTATCCAGAATATACAAAGAACTTTCAAAACTCAGTAGTAAGAAAACAACAACCCAATTAAAAAATGGGTAACAGTTTGGGCTGAAACTTCATCAAAGAATTCAGTAAAAAGATGCTCACTTTATTAGCCATTAGGGAGATACAAACCAAAACCTTGTTAAGAATCACTACATATTTATTTATAATGGCCAAAATTAAGAAAGGAAGACAACATCAATTGCTGGCAAGGATTCAGAAGAACAGTACTTCTCATTCACTGCTGGCGGGAATACATAATTATACAATCACTTTGGAAAACGCTTTGGTAGTTTCTTACAACTTAAGCATATATTTACCATATCATCCTTAAATATTTTCAGTTATTTTCAAGCAAAATGAGAAATAATTTTCATGCCAAAACCCATATGTTGATGTTTATAGTAGCTTTATTCATAATTTCCCTAAACTTTAAGCAACAAAGATATCACTGAATTACTGAATGGAAAAACTGTGCTCCATCCACCTAATAAAATATTACTCAGTGATAAAAAGGACTGAACTATTAATCCACACAACAAACATGGATGAATAGTAAACACATTTTGCAAAATAGAAGAAAAACAAATAAGAAAGACTATAAGACTATATAATGTACTATTCCATTTGTTTTTCTTTTTTATTAAATCATAGCTGTGTACATTAATACAGCCATGGAGTACAATGTGCTATTTTTATATATAATTTGAAATATTTTCATCAAACTGGTTAACATAGCCTTCATGTCATTTTCTCAGTTATTGTGTTAAGACATTTATATTCTACATTTAGAGAGATTCACACGTACCCTTATAAAATGAACCATAGGTGTGGTCCCACCAATCACCCTCCCTCCACCCATCCTCCCCCCTCCCCTCCCCTCCCTCTCCCCTTTCCCATATTCTTGGGCTATAGCTTTCCTATGAAAGTTATAAGTTAGTTTCATAGTAGGGCTGAGTACATTGGATACTTTTTCTTTCATTCTTGAGATACTTTGCTAAGAAGAATATTTTCCAGCTCCATCCATGTAAACATGAAGGAGGTAACATTCCGTTAAAGGGAAAAGTTTAGGAATGGAAAATTTATCAATGATTGTCAGGAGTTATGTGGAAGGAGTCACTGGCTATAAATGGGGCTGTACAGGAAAATTCTAGGATGATGGAACTGTTCTCTATGGTACAATGGTCGGTAGATATACTACTATGCATTTATCAGAGTCCATAGAACTGTTTGTTGACCACAAAGAGTGAATTTTAATATGTGCAAATTTTAAAACATAAAACAGGATGTCAGAGGAAACTAGTATAGAATGCAGACTGTAATAAATAAATATAACTACATTGCCAATGTACAATACAACCTTGCTGAAAAGGGTAGAGGAAAAAGGAGCTGACTTGAGTTCAGAAAATGATACTTTTATTAAATATTATAAGGTTTAAGATAAAAAAGAACTGTATACTCTAGTTGGTAACTTTGTTTTTCACAGGAATAGAGGGTTAGCAATTCTGAAACTCTATTACATGTACACTAAGGTTGAATAAATAAGTAAATGAATGGTGGACGGGTAGGATGAGCCAGGTAGTGAGTGCAAGAAATTAAAAAGCAAGAGGTCAGTGCTAGAAAAATGAACCGTATGGTGCTGGATTAGAGTCAGGGAGATAAGCACATAGATAGATACAGAACTAAATACATGCATGTGCTATTCATAGATTAGTATTCATGTGTGTGTGTATATATATATATGTGTATGCTAGTATTCATGTTTGTCTCTCATACACACAACACACACACACACACACACACACACCTCCAAAGTCTGTCCACTTAGAGGGCCTGGAAATAATGAGACCCAAGTAGCAATAAGCATAGCCTGCACTCATATTATATTTTCTAAATATCATTCTGCAATCAAAGGATCCAGTGATCCCTGGAAAAATGACAATTCTTGGGATGGAGCAGGAAAAGTGCAAGAAAAGGGATGAGGGTAAATCAAAAAAGCTCAGGAGCCAACTTGAAAGAGTTCTCAATTGCCAAAACTGGAAAAATTATAGCAATAAAGTAAACAATGATACAATGATAGTATGTGGTTATTGCCAAAAGAATGAATTAAATATTAATGCATGATATAAAGAAATGATTGAATTGAAAATAAATAAATGGGAGAGACAAGAGAGATCTTCCTTATAGAAGAATTCCCAATAATAATTGTAGAAGGAAGGAAGGAAATAGAAAATCACCATTAGAACACCATAGTAATATTTGCTGCAGATAAGTTCCACTGATGAATGCAGACATGTATGGGCAAACCATTGAAAAGAATAGTTGTGTATTCTCAGATCATTATCCCCCCAAATATGTATTAAATATTGTAGTGGCTTTAACCTATGTCCACTAATTTTTTGATACTTCCTCTGTCCAGGTGGTAGAAACTTAATCTCTCTGGAATGAAATATAGAAAGAGGAAAATAATAGCTTTATAATGGAGAAACCTGGCAGAAACCACCTTAAACAAGTGATTAAGATTAATAAGTCCTGTTGATACCCCCTAATATGATGGGATAAGGGATCCATAATAGTAGTTTAATTATGAGAAAATATCAGGTAAACTCACACTGAGAAGCATTGTACAACATAACTGAGCAGTACTCTTGAAAATTTCCAAGTTCACGGAAGACTAGGAAAGAATGAGGAACTGTCTTAGGTTATAGGAAAATAAGGAGATATCACAACTGCAACTTGGTAACCTAACCTAGACTGGATCCTGGCAGAGTAAGGCCATTAGTGGGAAAATAGGTAAAGTCCAACTAAAGTCAATAGCTGAGAATATTATACGGATGTTATTTCTCTTTACTTCCCTGTTTTATCAAGACATAATTTAGACATACAAATTGTATACACTTATGGTATACAATATACTGTTCTGATCTCTCCTTCAAAATACTCCTCTTGGCCATCTGCTGAGCATAGTGATGTTCAGCAGTGAGGTAGGCAGCAACACTTTTTCTGGAATGAGTTTGCAAACTTAATTGTCCAACTTCATATGTATACCTTGTGAAGTGATATAATCAAACTAATTCAACACCTCACATACTTCGTGGTGAGACCATAAAAGATCTACTCTCTTAGCAAATTTCAAATATATAGCATTGGTAATATAGTCACCACGATGTAAAATAAACCTTTAAAATTACTCTTGAAACTGTACCCTTTGACCAACGCCTCCCCATCCCCTTCTCTTGCCCACTAACTCCTGCCAGATACCACCCTACTTTATGTGAGTTTAACTTTTAAAAATTCCACATGTAAGTGAAATGCAGTTTTTGCCTTTCTGTGCCTGGCTTATTTCACTTAGTATAATGTCTTCCAGGTTTATCCATGTTGTTGTAAATGACAGGATCCCCCTTTTTAAAAGCCAAATAGCATTCTAGTATGTGTGTGTTTCACAGTTTTTAATCCATTCATCTCTTGATGAACACTTAGGTTAATTCCATACCTTGGTTATTGTGAATAATGCTGCAAGGAACACAAGAGTGCAGATATCTGCTTGACATACTGATTTCATTTCCTTTGGCTACATACACAGAAGCAGGATTGCTGAACCATATGGTAGTTCTATTTTTAACTTTTTGAGGACCCTCTATACTTATACAATTTTTCATAATGGCTGTAGTAATTGATTAGATTTACACTAACAGTGGACAATAATTCTTTTTTCTCTACATCCTTGTCAACGCATACTATCTTTTATATTTTTGATAATAGCTATTCGAATAAGGGTGAGGAATATCTCATTGTTGTTTTAATTTGCATGTCTGATTATTAGGATGTTTAGCAGTATTTCCATGCTTGTTGGCCATTTGTATGTCTTCTTTTGAGAAATGATGCTTTAAGACCTTTGTCCATTTTAAAATTGGGCTATTGCTTTCTTGCTATGGAGTTGCTTGAGTTCCTTATATATTTTTCATATTAACTCCTTATCAGATGTCTTCTTTGAAAATATTTTCTGTCATGTTGTACGTTGTATCTTCATTCTATTGATTGTTTTCTTAGTTGGAACAAAGAAAATTAGTTTGGTTCAATCCCATTGGATTTTTATCACTGGGACTTTTGGGGTCTTATCCAAATTTATTACCCAGACTACTGCCCATAAGGTTTTCTCCTATATTTTCTTCTGGTATTTTACAGTTGAAGGTCTTATGTTTAAGTCCTAGATAAATTTTGAGTGGATTTTTGCATCTCACATGAGATAAGGGTACAATCTCATTCTTCTGAATGTGGTTGTCCAGTTTTCCCAATGCTATGGCTCTTCCCCATTGTGTGTTCTTGGCACCATTTTCTCTTCTGTTCCATTGATCTATTTGTGTGTTTTTATGCCAGTACCATCTTGTTTTGAATACTGTAGCTTTGATGTATTTTTAAAATCAGGTAGCATGACTTCAGCTTTGTTCTTTTTATTCAAGATTGTTTTGGCTATTTGTGATCTTTTGTAATTCCTTATGAATTTTAGGATTGCTTTTTCTAATTCTGTGGAAAATACCATTGGAATTTTGATAAATATTGCATTAAATTTGTAGATTGCATTGGGTAGTATAGATATTTTAACAATACTAATTCTTCCAATTCATGAACATAGGGTATCTTTCCATTTACTTGGGTCTTCTTTAATTTATTTCATCAATGTTTTATAGATCTTTCTTCTTGGTTAAATTTATTACTAAATATTTTTGGTGCTATTGAAAATGTGATGGTTCCTTGATTTCTTTTTCAGATTATTTATTATTAGTATATATCAATGTTACTGATTTTTGCATATTAACTTTATATTCTGAAACTTTACTGAATTTGATTATTAGTTCTAACAGTTTTTTTTTTTTTTGGTGGAGTCTTTGTGGTTGTCTATATATGAGATCATATCATCTGCAAACAGAAACATTTTATATCTTCTTTTTCAATCTAGATACATTTTATTTCTTTTCCTTGCCAAATTGTGCTGCGTAAGTAGGACTTTATTATTATACTGAACAGAAGTGGCAAGAATCCTTGTACTTGTGATCTTAAATAGATAACTTTTAACTTTTCACTATCAAGTATATTAGCTGTGGGTTTGCCATGTGTCACCTGTCATACATTCATTCTATAACTAATTTGTTGAGAATTTTTTACCATGAACGTGTACTACATTTTCTCAAATGCTTTTTTTTTGCATCTATTGAGATGGTTATATGACTTAGATCTTTAAGTTGGTTAATGTAGTATATCACATTTGTTGATTTGTGTATGTTAAAGCACTTTTGCATCCCAAGAATAAATCTCTCTTGACCATGATGTTTGAATCTTTTAATGTGCTATCAAATTTTGTTTGTTTTTATTTTGTTGAAAATTTTTATAGCTATGTTCATCAAGGATATTTGCCTGTAATTTTCTTTTCTTGTAGTATTATTATCTGACTTTGGTAGTAGAGTATTGCTGGCCTCATAAAATGATTTTGAAACTTTTGGAAGAGTTTGAGAAGGATTGCATTCATTAAGCCTTAAATGTTCAGTAGAATTCACTATTGAAGTCATCAACCACTGGGCTTTTCTTTGTTGGGAGAATTTTGATTGCTGATTCAATATTTTACTAGTTATTGGTCTGTTTTTACCTTTCTATTTCTTTGTGATTCAGGCATGGTAGATTAGGTTGACTGTTTCTAGGGAAAAATTTATCTATTTTTTCTAGGTTATCACATTTCTTAGCATCTAATTATTCACAGTAGTTTCTCATGAGCCTTTGTATTCTTTTGATATCAGTTGTAGTGACTACTCATTCTTTTCTGATTTTATTTAGACTCAAATAAGCCTTTTCTTTTATCTCAGTTAGCCTACCTAAAGGCTTGTCAGTTTTATCTTTTCAAAAACACAACTCTTTGATTCATAGATCTTTTCTGTTGTTTTTGACTCTTGTTGATTCCTGCTCTGTCTTTATTATTTTCCTCCTTCTGCCTTTGGTTTTAGTTTTCTCTTCTTTTTCTAGTTCCTGAAAGATATAAAGTTAGACTGTTTGAGATCTGTTTTTTTCTTAATGTAAGCATGTATTTCTATAAACTTCCCTTTTAGAACTGCTCATTCCATTCCATTAGTTTTGTTATGTTGTGGTTTCATTTTTATTTGTCACTAGGCATTTTCCGATTTTCCTTTCAATTTCTTCTTTGACCCATTGGTTGTTAGAAATGTGTTGCTTAATATCAATATATTTGTCAATTTTCAAAATTTTTCCCGTTATTGATTTCTACTTTCATGCCATTGTGATTGTAAAAGATATTCGATATGATTTCACTCTTCTTAAATTTGTTAATAATCTATTATGGCCTAACATATGCTCTATATTGGAGAATGCTCTGTATGAACTTGATAAGTATATGTATTTTGCTAGTATTGGAGGGAATACTATATATATGTGCCTCTTAGGTCTATTTGATGTATGGGGGTGTACAAGTCTCACTTTCCCTTACAGTGAGCCATTTTGAAAGTAGGATACTGACGTCCTCTATTATTACTCTATTGCTGTCTGTTTCTTCAGTTCTGTAATATTTGCTTTATATATTTAGGTGTTTTAATGTTTGGTGCATACATACTTTTAAAATTGAGAGTAGGATATTGAAGTCCTCTATTATTACTCTATTGCTGTCTGTAATGTTTGCTTTATATATTTAGGTGTTTTAATGCTTGGTGCATACATACTTAAAATTGGTATATATTTTGGCTAAATTGAATGTTTTGCCTTTGTGTAATGACCTCCTTTGTCTTTTGTGATAGCTTTTGAATTAAAGGATATTTTGTGTGATATAAGTTTAGTCACTTCTATTTTCTTTTAGTTACCATTTACATGGAATAATGTTTTTCATCCTATCATGGTCAGTCTATCTGTGTCCTTAAAGCTAAAATGAGCATCTTGTAGACAGCATTTAGTTGGAACTTCTTTTTTAAATCCACTCAGCCACTCTATGTCTTTTGATTGGACAATTCAAATCAATTACATTTAAGTAGTTATTGATAGGTAAGGACTTAGTATTGCCACTTTGTTAATTTTTTTCCTGAATTTTATATTTCTTTTGACATTCTTCCTTTCCTGCTGTCTTCCCTCATGATTTGATTTTTTTATAGTTGTATGTTTTGCTTTTTCTTTTAATGTATTAAAAATCTACTAGAGGTGTTTTTATTGTGGTTACCATGAGGCCTACATAAATTATCTTATAGTTATGGCAAGCCATTTTAATCTGATAACCATATACAAAACATCTACACTTTAACTTCTCCTCCGCAAACATTTTAAACGTAAATTGATGTTACAAGTTACATATTTTACATATCATGTATCCATTAACAAATTAATTTAGCTATAGTTATTTTTAATATTTTTGTCTTTTAACTTATGTCCTAGAGTTGCAAGTGATTGACACACAACTGTAACAACATCATAGTATTCTGAATTTGACTATGTGTTTTTCCATAACAGTGAATTTTATACTTTGATGGTTTTGCATTTTGCTAGTTAGCATCATTTTGTTTCAATCTGAAGAACACTATTTAGCATTTCTTGTAAAGCAGGTCTTTTGCTGATGAACTCCCAGAGATTTGTTTGTCTGGAAAAGTCCTTATTTCTTTTTCTTTTATTTACTATACTTTGCCAGGTATAGTATCCCTGATTGGCAAGGATTTTTTTTTTCCTCTTTTTGTTCTTTGAGTATATCATTCTACTCTTTCCTGGCCTGCAAAGATTTTGCTGAGAAATCTACTCATAGTTTTAGGGACATGAAAAGTTGCTTTTCTCTTGCTTCTTTCCAAATTTTCTCTTTGTACTGGACTTTTAAAAATTTGGCTATAATGTGCTTTAATTAAAATCTCCTTATTTTTAATGTTTTTGTTGTTCTTTTGACTTCATAAATTTCAGTGTTCATTTCCCTGTCCAGATTTTGCAAATTTTCTGTCTTTATGTCTTTACTAAGCTTCCTACCCCTTTCTCTTCCTCTGCTGCTTCTGAAACTTTCATTATGCATAGATTGGTTCACTTGATGATGGTCTATAAGTCCCATAGGCTCTTTGTACTCTTTTTATTCATTTTTTTATTATTTTTTTTTCCTCTGACTGGATGATTTCACATGACCCATCTTTGAACTCATCAATACTTTCTTCAGCTTGGATTAAGTCTGTTGTTGAAGCTTTCTGTAGAATTTATTTCAACTTTAGTTATTATGTTGTTTAGTACCAGAATTTCTGTTTGGTTCTTTTCTATGTATTCTTTATCTTTGTTGAAGTTTTTATTTTGTTAATGTATTATTTTCCTGATTTCCATTAGTTGTCTGTCTATATTCTCTTGTAGCTCAATGAGTTTCTCTAAGATGATTATTTTAAATTCTTTGTCAGGTAGTTCATACATCTTTGTTTCTTTACAGTTGGTTACTGGTAATTAATTTTGTTTGGTGATGCTATATTTCCCTGATTATTTGTGATCCATGTGGCCTTTATGTTAATTTCTCCATTTTGATAAATATATTGGTTACGTAAGATGTTAACACGAGGATAAACTGGGTGAAGAGTATATCCAGATTTATGAACTATATTTGTGACTCTTTGATAAATCTAAAATTATTTCAAAACAAAATATTTTTTAAAAACATATTGAAAACACCAAGTCCTGGCTAGGATACAGAACAAATGAATCACTCATACATTGCTGGTGAGAATCAGTTTGACATTCTGAAAATTGGTCTGACAGTTTTTCATCAAACTAATCATAGGTTAAACTTACACTAATCATACAACTCAGCACTCACCCAGAGAACAAAAATATATCTGCACAAAAAGCTATATATAAATATTTATATAAACTCTTAATAACAGCCAAACTAGAAGTAAAACCTATATGTTCTTTAAAGAGCAAATCATGAACATCCCCCAAACCTGTGATATATCCATACGATAGATTACTAGTCAGCAATAAAAAGAAACTAATTATTTATACAGTCAATGATTTAGATGAATCTAGAGGGACTTCTGACTAAATAAAGACAATATACAAAGATCATGTGCCATATGTGCATTTTTATGATGTTCTTGAATAACACAAAATAAAAACTACAGTGATGGCGAATGGATCCATGGTTGCCAGGAGTTAGTTGTGGGATGATCAAACAATTCAATATTTTGATTGTGGTAGTTGTTAAATAAATTTATGCAAGGTATAAAATTCTGAGAACTATATACCAAAATGTCAATTTTATTGTATGTTAATTCCTAAAATAAATAAAAGGCATACACCAAAAATTAGTGCACTTTATTCATTACTGTATCCATGTTATAACTCAATGGAAAAAATAAATTTTAAAAGAATATGAAAAACATACCCCATTTTAATGTCTATATTTTCTATTAATGTTAAGTGACAAAAAAATATCCAAACATATAGGGTTGTGATAGTTGTATTTTTCCTACTGATTTTTATTTATTAAAGTGAGGTGATTATAATACTTCGAAATATGTTTAGATTTTTTTTTGGTTTAAAGTGTAATCAAAGTTTTAAATGTTCTATATGTGTTTGCAAAGAATATACATTCTATAGTTGCTGATATTTTTATTAACAATTAATATTTGTACATATCTATGGGGTATGTGTGATATTTTATTATCTAGATAGACTGATCAAATCAGGGCTTTTGGATCTCTACCACATTGAGTATTTATTATTTCTATGTGTCAGGAACATTTTAAGACCTCTCTTTTAGATATTTGAAATATACAATACATTGTTGTTAACTATAGTCACTCCTACAGGAATTTGGCCCTTCCATGCAACTGTTTGTTTGTGTATATATAAACCAACCTCTATTTATCCCCCTCATCCATCCATTCATCTTTCCCAGTCTCTAGTATCTACTATTTTACTCTACTCTCTACCTCTGTGAGATCACATAGCTGTGGATTTTAATGGTTCATATGTGTCTCTATTAGATCAAATTTGTTTAATGTGTTGTTCAAATAGCACAGTACTGCTAACTATCCTAGAAGGACTGTTTATGGGTATTTTTAAGAAGCATATGAAGATGGTTTCTTACAGAAGGACGTGTGTTTGCTTCTGCAAGGTCCTTAAAGGCATTGCCAGTGCAAGACTACCTTTAGTTAAGTACACAGCTTGACATTTCTTTGACAATACAGACAATGTTAACCTAGGTTACAGTTCCAGATGACAACAGGCTTATAGTCACAATTCTCAGTGGCAATTTAAAATTTTGTTTTTTTCTTTTATTTCCACTGCTCTTGTTCAACCCTGGTAGGAACTACCTTTGGCTACTATTTTCCATCTGCGTATAATCCTTTGGGGTCAGAACTTAATAAGGGAAAACCTTTTGTATTAGTTTCTCCTCCTAGAGCAGGCCTTGCACTTTTGTTTTTGCCCCTTCACCTTGGGAGGCTACCACAACTGAAAGCCATATGTGCCTGGATTAGTAAAATATCTCAGTTCCCACTTTCATTAGATTTTGACCTGACTGTACTCTAATAGCTTGTTATTTATTTCCTGCTTTGGGGACTTCAAACAGGTTTATCTTACTCAATGTTTGGAATTTTCATAAGAGTTGTTCTAATGAACCTTAAATGGAAATCCTTACCACATACCATGTTAGAACTCTAACATAATTAACCTCACTGATAATTTCCCTTTTTATCTCTCTCCCTGTCCCTCTGGGTGATTAATTCCTTTATGTCCTTGGCATCTTGTTCAGCATGTAAAACATTACAAATAAATACCTAATATGTTCTAGAAGAATAAATGGCCAGAATAAATAGAATCCAGGATCATGAGACCATACCTCCTTATGGATGCCAAATTCTCTTTTTACTGTACCATGCTGTTTCTTTCAGCTTAACACTATTCATCTCAGGACTAAGTCCTTGCATCTTCACAGAGAACATGAGACACCTTTTGGTAAAGCAAACCTCACTATCTGAATCAAGTTCACATGCTGGCATTTTCACTGATATCTTCAGGCTATCCTAGATTACTTATCTGCCTGGATTATGCTCCTCCTGCCTGCCATGATTGCTGACATTTTCTTGTCTCCTTAGCCAGTGCTTTACCTGCTTAGGTTTCTGATTTCCTGTTCTCTTGTGTCTCATGCCCGACATCTGTTTGAAAAACCCAGGTGTTCCGTTACCTGAAGGCCTTCAGCCAAGGCTAGCTGGGTGTTGTGACAGCTTTGCCCCTTAATCATTCAGGTAGAAGGATACACAAATACACACCTACTACGATTCTCTGCCTCAGCTGAGGGTATCCAGTCATACATGACTGGGCTGATATATTTGTTTGCTCAAGCTGCCATAGAAAAGCACCCCAGATTGGCTGGCTCAAACAAAAGAAATTCATTTCCTCACACTTTTGGAGACTAGAAGTCTGAGATCAAGGTGTCAGAAGACTTGGTTTCTACTGAGGTTTCTCTCTTAGATGGCCTCCTTCTCCCTGTTTCTTGACACAGCATTCCCTAAGTGTCTGTGTCCTTATCTCCTATTCTTATAAGGATACTAGTCCTATTGGACTGTGGTCTTCATTTTACTTGAATTAGCTTTTTAAAGGCCCTGCTCCAAATAAAGCCACATTCTGAGGGAGTGGGGGTTAGGACTTCAACATATAAATACAGGTGAATATAACTCACCCCATAAGTAGTTATATCAAAACCAAGACTTTCTGCGACCTGCCCATGTTACCACACCAATCTCACACACACAAATGAGTGTGCCTCTGTGTTACCTAGGTTTTGGCAAGAAGCGACTTTACCTTCCACAAACATGCTGCACCATCTGTTTCCTAAGGCAAGTCTTATCTGTTATGAGAGAATTGGCAAGCATGCGTGCAAAAGTTTGAGTTTCAGATATTAAATATTTAAATATTAATTTGTTCTTCGAAATGCTTACCAAGTTTTCAGTATGTTCATTATAAGCCTCATAATTATATTTAATATTCACTAATGAATTCAACAGGGTAGGCAGCTACCCCCAGCTCTTCAGTGAAAGTAGAATCTCTTATTTTGTTCCCCACGTCATTATTTCCCTTTTTTTCCAATTAGTTCAGTGAACCATACAAGACTGTAAATATCAAATTCTATGACATGCTTAATTGACAAAATATGGAAAAACTGTTTGTGCCAGTAGCTATAAATGATATCACATGCTTGGAGGAAAGATGCTTCAGTGAGAAATAATGTAGCAATAATGAAACACACCAGTTACATTGAAAACGGGAAAGCATTTGGCTGAGAGCAAAATATTCTCTCACAGCATGAAATTTCTGATGAAGAAATTGACTTTAAGTAGGCTTAACGTGGAAGGTATGTGTGTCAGCACTAACAATTGGCATTTTTGTATTTTTATCTAACATTATTTATGGCTTTAAAATAAATATGTCACATTTTCTCCTGTATCCTAGAAAATAAGTGATGTAAACTTCCAGGTCCCCTAAGGAAATGACAGCTGACAGTTATTGAGCATACCTCTGCCAGGCACTGCTTGTGTGAGCTCATTTCACTTGAAAGTCACTCCTAGGAGGCAGGTACCATTATTTTACCCACTTTATTGATGAGAAAACTGAGGATGGAAAGTTTGGGTAATTCCCTCCCTGTCATACCACTAGAAAATAGAGAAGCTGGGGCTTGAACTCTCCTGACTGCAAATCCCGTTTTTTAAACCACTATATTTAAAGTCTTCTTGCTCCCATGTTTCCTCATTTGAACGATGCACAGGATAAAATTGAACACTACAGCAATGTTGACATAATACTCTACCTAGAAACATTATAAAAATACAAGGCTCTGTGCAAATAGGTGCAGAGATGTCTAGAAGCTAATTAGGGAAAAAGGTAACTCTCACTGCCTGCCACAGTCAGGCACCCAGAGGTTTAATCGTGTGAGTTCTTCCCAAACTGGTAAAGCTAGAGGAAAGATTGTTATTGTTTGGTGACTTCAACAGCAAATTTACAGAGTATTAGTTACAAAATACTACTCAGTGGTTGGATCTAGCAATTATTAGTACAAGGAAAGCTTTGAAAAGGTTGCCTTACAACAGATTTCACTTGTTCCCTTAAAACATATTGAAGATAAGTGGTAACTATTTTCAATGTGACCCTACACAATAATGACCGGAACAAAGAGAAAAAGAGCAGGACACCGTTTTCAGCCCAATAGTTTAAACTATTGTATAGGAACACAGAGGTGTAAAGAGCCTTCTTCTTTATTGCTCTGGGTAGAAGGAGGCCAAATAATTGGCTTTGAACTGAAGATTAAAAAAAATAGTAATCCCAATATCAGGGCATTTCAATGAAAGTAGTTGTAATACATAACAGTGTACCGAAGCGGACATTTCAGATTTCAAATATGGGGCAATTCACGGGGCAGAAGAGTTAGAGGATCTGAGTTCTAGTGACCTAACAAGATTAGGTCTTGTTATTTACATCTGATGGCCTTCAGCTAGTGACCTCTTGGGTCTCAGTTTCCTTACTGCAAACAATACAAATTGGACCAATCATTTCCACAGGTCATTCCAGCTCTAATGTGTGGTCCTCTTTGCAGACATTTTCTTCAGAGCTATATATATATATATATATATATATATATATATATAGCGAGAGAGAGAGAGAGACTCACTTTGTTGCCCTCAGTACAGTGCCATGGTGTCACACAGCTCACAGCAACCTCCATTTCCTGGGCTTAGGCGATTCTCCTGTCTCAGCTTCCCGAGTAGCTGGGACCATAGGCGCCCGCCACAACACCCGGCTATTTTTTGGTTGCAGTTTAGCCAGGGTCGGGTTTGAATCCACCACCCTCGGTATATGGGTATATGGGGCTGGCACCCTACTCACTGAGCCACAGGTGCCACCTAAGGCAAAGCTTTCTAGAACTAATTGAAAAGCTTCTTTACAGTGCCCAGATGTGAGAACACTGAGAAATTCCTTGTCAAAAAGAAACATATTATTTGACTGTTTAATGGAGTCACAAATACATGCTTCTTTCACCTGATGAGAGCTGTCTTTCACCTGATGTAAACAATCTCCATCAGCTAGGGAGACAGTATATTATCAGCTTCGGCAGCTTATTGGGTATCAGCATTAGTCAGTCAAGCTGAGCTTAACTGACTCTTCTTGCAATTCCCTATCTTGTCTGATTTTCCCTTTCTGGTCTGCTGTCTTCCCATTGTTCTTTTGCACAGCGTGGGAGCTGCTTCTGATTCTGTTTGTTGCCATAGGAATCAACTTTCATAGGATATGCAATTGCCACTGACTTACCTGCTGCTTTGGAAGAACTATGAGGGCATTTTTGCTTCTTCTGAAGACACCACGACTCCAGACAGCTATAGCATAAGGAAAAGTAAGCACATAAGATTTGCATGTTAATTCCATTATTCAAGGTGCAGGCCATCTATTTTTCCCCCATCTTCCTGAAAACATGTTTCAGCAAGGTACACAGAAGAGTGATTCTCTTTTTTACTTGTAAATTGGAAAACTAAGGCACAAAATCATTCCCAAACTTGCCCAAATTGCAATAAAAAGTTTGTGGCATTATTGAGGCTCAAACTCTTTTAGCTCAGTTCCCTCTCCTTCTTATAGGTCACTGCCCCTGATTCCAGGGCACTTCATTTTAAGACCAGAACAACTTGTTGCTGTAGACAACTAGCAAAATGTTTTAGCTAATTCAGGGATTGGTAAACTATGAGGAAAGCTGGCCCACTGCATATCTTTTTAAGTAAAGTTTTATTGGAAAACAACCATGTACATTCATTTATGTATGCTCCTTGGCTGCTTTTGCACCATGATGGCAGAGTAGAGTCATGGCAGACGCTATGTGGTTGGTAAACCTGAAAATATTTAGTTGGCCCTTTACATAAAAAGTTTGCTACTTCCTGGCCTAGCAGGTAAATGCATGGTCAGAATTCACACAAATAGAAAATAGAATTCTAGCCCT
This sequence comes from Otolemur garnettii, assembly GCF_000181295.1. Classification (NCBI taxonomy): domain Eukaryota; kingdom Metazoa; phylum Chordata; class Mammalia; order Primates; family Galagidae; genus Otolemur; species Otolemur garnettii. The sequence continues at coordinate 1,109,067 of NW_003852626.1, forward strand.
GCTACTTTGTAATTATGTCAACCTTGGAAAGTTACTTAACTTCCTGAGCCTTGGTTTCCCCATATGCAAAATGGGATTTAATAAGTGCACCAGCTGCATGGGGTTGTTTATGACTTCACAAAATCAAATGAGATACTGTATGCATAGAATAGTACGTGGCATATAGGAAGTTATCACTCAATGGCAATTAGTGCTCTTTCTGGGGAAAATCAGGTATCGTTTTTTACCACGATTTTAAGATTTCTGGTACTAGTTCACTCCTAGTTGGCTGAGATGTGTTTCTCTCTGCTTAAACTTCCCTAGCCCTGCTCCAAACAGCTAAAAGAAAGGGCCTGCCACCCCTCCTTGGCATTCCTACCCTCAGTCATGCCTGCTCCAACCAAACCCACTTGTGTATCTAGTCTGCTTCTGAGCTTGATCATGGTACTCAGGCCTTCTCTCTGCTAGTTAAAGACATGTGACTGCTGCTTCTGCTTGGACACTGTTGCTATGCTTGGGATTTCTACCCCCAATGGATGTGAGCACTCGAGCAAAGCGTAGCCGGTGACAATAAGTAGAATAGAAGGCGAGAGTGACACATTTTAGTGTAGGAATGGGGCCCAAGCCACAGATTTTTCATATATGTGTGCCCTTTTTTGCATGTTTCTGGGTTGTTAAGCTATCTTGGTGGTATTAGATGACTGGTTCCTTGTTTTTAGAGCTTTTACATAAGAAATAGGTCATCCCAGTGACCCACCCCAGAGACTCCAAGTGATGAGCTGTGAGCAAAAGTGGTCATTGCTCTTCTTGATGTGGGCCCCCAAAGCTTAGGATGTCTTGGACTTCTCTGATAGCCCAGAATGAGGCTATCACTTGTGACACGATCTAACCTAATCCACAGCCACAATCTTCCTATCTTCAAGGCCACCTTGCTTGCATTTCTACCAATGGGCGCTACACATTTTGAAATATTTTTCTTTTTCTTTTTTTTTTTTAATATTTTGAGACATAGTCTCACTCTGCTGCCCTAGGCTAGAGTGCTGTGGCAGCAGCCTAGCTCAAAGCAACTTCAAGCTTCTGGGTTCAAGTATCCTCCTGCCTCAACCTCAGCCTGGCAAATATTTTGTTGTTTCAAACAGCATTATTTACTTGAATAGCCTTTTTTACCAAGTGTCTTTATGAAGTCAGAATCGAATAAACTTTCCCTTTTTAAACAATTAATAGAAAAGATCAGGTAACTCTAATTCACTTTCTCATCAGCAGGAGATATCCTCAAGTTTCTCATCTGTAAAATGGAGGTGCTGCTAGTCATTACCTCAGGGTTGTTGTGAAGATTAAATGAAGTGTGACAGCGTCTGGCACATAGCAAGTGCTCAGTCAGAGATAGAGCTGGGATGGCATTGAAGGTGAAGCTCAAGGATGGATGGACTTGACAGAACCCCAGCCCAAAGGGAAAATACTTATGGCTTGGCAGCCTTCCCAAGCGTAAGGAGAGTATATGTAAATTCGCCATTGGGTTGGGAAGATTTTTGTTCATTTTGCATTGAGAATAGCTTGTGGACCCTTGTTCCTACCCTACAGAACTTTGTGTCTAGAGACTGACCTACACTCTTCTCAAACCAATCTTTTCAGGCTCTGCAACTTGAAATTAAGAAAATAATATTGGGTGGTACCTGTGGCTCAAGGAGTAGGGCGCTGGCCCCATATACTGGAGGTGGTGGGTTCAAAGCCAGGCCTTGGCCAAAAAATACAAAAAAAAAAAAAAAAAAAGAAAGAAAATAATATTTTAGTTCCTATGGCACAGAAGACAAGTGCATTTAATTTGTTTGGAAGTGTCCCCTTTCAGTTTCAGGATGCATCCTAGACACAGTGGAAAGGAAGGGTCCCTTCCTCTTTAGCATCCCAGGACTTAATGAGTACATCCCGGATGACCTATTTATATCTTTCCAGGGGGGAGTTGGCAGGTAGGGTAATTAGGGGCATAAGCTTTGAGTTATGCAGACCTCACCTGGCTTTGGCACGCCCTGGCTCTATGACTTTGGGCAAGTCCCTTTCACTGTCTTGAGCCTCAACATGTAGGTAATGATAGTACCTACGTCATGTGCTGGATGTGAGCAAGAAATGAGGCAGTGCGCGTATGACAGCTGAGCATCCCTGGTACAGAGGACACGTGGGGAGAGAGGAAGAGGTACCGTAGCACTCTTGTTCTCTTGTTCTCTTTCTCCTCATTAGCATACCTAGGATCATTTCCTAGCTTTGCCATTCCAGTCTGACAATTTCAGACCTGTGCAGCATGTCCGGTCAAAAGACAAATGATGAGATGGCATCTTGGTTAGCCTGAATGTCACTTCTGAGAAAAGCAGGTAAGCTGCTAAAGGATGAAATCTAACCCTAACCAAGTACTGTCCTTGTGTATGATCAAATTCACACAGCTATCAAATGGTAGTTGAAGATGATGCCATTTATGATACTGTAACCCTCTTGGGAGGCATAAGACGGCAACATCCATCAGCTCTATCTTCACAAATCCCCCATACAAGCCTTGTCTGGGAATTTGCAAGCTAGTTTTATAAAAGTCCTGGCCCAGCTTCACGCTGGATATACATGATGCTTAAATCACTCCGGAGAAGCTGGACCATGGGTAGAAAACTTATAGCCCTTAAGGTCTCAGAGGTGTCACATTTTCTAATAAGTTTCTCCTTGTGGCTCGCTCCATTCCCACAGAGCCTATTCCCTCCCAGACCCACATGTCCCTTTCTGTTGCTGACCAGGCATCACGTCAGTAGTCATCCCTCAGTATGAGTGCTGCTTAGTAATGGAAGTCGGTTGCAAGACTCACACAGGTGCAAAAATCCATAGATGCTCAGGTCCCCTATATAAAATGGCATAGTATTTGTATGTGATCTACACATATCCTCCCATATACTTTTAATCATTTCCATACTACTTATGCTACTGAAAGCAATGTAAATGCTACATGGATAGTTGCTATAATTTATCATTTTCAAAATTGTATTATTTTTATTGTTGCATTGTTACATTTTTTCAATATTTTCACTGCACAGTTGGTTGAATCTGTGAATGTGGAACCCAAGAATGCAGAGGGCTGACTGTACCACACACTAGGTGGCTTAAACAACAGCAAGTTATTGTCTCACAGTTCTAGAGGCTAGAAGTGTGAGATCAAGGTGTCGGCAAGGCTTGTCTCCTCGCCTTCTAGATGGCCATCTCCTCCCTGCGTCTTCACAGTGCCTTCCCTCTGTTCCTTTCAGGGTCTGTATCTCCTCTTCTTATAAGGACAACACTCACATTGGATTAGGCACCACTTTATTAACCTCATTTTAAAAAGGAACTTTACACTTTCAAGATTCGATTTCCAGTCACAGTCTGGAGGCACTTGGAGTTAGGATTGCATCATATGAATTGTGAGGGACATAATCCAGCCCATAGCAGATTGCATGCCTGCACACAGGAGCCCAGGGTTCAAGCCTCCTGCTTAAGAGAGGATTCCCCTAGAGTACCGCCTGCCCTTCAAAATACTAGTTCCTCCACCCCCATGCCAAATGGACACCTTGTTGTTCTCTTTTTTCTCTAAAGCTTCTACTCTCAGCCTCCCTCACTTTTCCCAGCTGCTGAAGATACACAACCAAATGGCTCTGAGGTCACTCAGCCATGACCTCCTTCTGACCTTTATTCCTCTGAAGAACAGGCCCATTCTGCCTTGCTTTAGTTAAAAAGTACATGCACATGGGCACAGCTGCTGCCAAGGGACATTTGAGCTTTCCCAGGACAGCCCAGATTTTTAAGAAATACAATCTCCTGTTAGACCACTCTGATTATGCTTTTCAATTTGGGATTTGGGAAATGTAGCCACTGTAGGTAGAAGCCATACCTCTTTAGAGGCATGTGCATAATTATGTATAATAATGCACCTCTGAAGATGCATAATGAATGATAATTAAGATATTTACATTATGCACGTGTGCTTTCAGCCCCAGGACTCCAATTCAAAATGTCAATTGTCCCTTAACATACAATGAGACTCATGACAAACCTTCATAGAACTTCATCACGAATGTTTTCCTTCAGCAATATGCGGTACAAAGAGAGAGATTGGAATTAGAGTGCTAGATATATCACCCGCGCTGACTTTGCTGAGCAGGCTCAACTGCAAAGCAGGCGTCCCGAATTTTGGTTTGGAAAATACAGTCCTCATGGTGCTAATAATCATTCAAGAATAAGACTTTGGTTAATTCACTTGTTAAATAGTAAAACTACATTTTTAAGTGCCTACTGGATACATCACTTAATGAAGACCTCTACCTTTATTTTTTCATGTTTTAACTGTCAACTATTTCTCTCAGTCAATCCAAAGAGGAAAATACCACCTCAGAACACCTTGGGGAACATAATGATAATGTCAGTATCCCCTTTCCTACTTCCTGTATGACTCAATCATTTTAAGGACCTCTTACCATACTTTGGCTCCTATAAACTTATTGTCACCTCCTTAGGTGGTAAGAGAGAAATGCCTAAATTTCACTTCAAAAGGGCAAAGGACATTCTACAGTAGATAATAAATAGATATAATTAAATAGATCCAGTGTGTTCTGATTCTGTGTTTGTTGTCTGGGTGGAGAAGAGTGGCAGTCGGAGTAAAGGGGTATTTCTTCCTCCCCATTTTGTTACAGAAAATTCAAATCTAATAGTGAACAATATTCACATGTTTTTGAACTATAACAATATTAATCTCTTTTTTTTTTTCCTAGTACATCATGGTCAGGTTAGCTTTGATCGAGAGGCATTTCATTCTCTGTCCTTCCGAACAGTATGTTCCTAAGTGAGATATTCCTTTGTAATCTGAATGAATTGTAACTACTTTTCTCAGCACATGAATCGAAACACAGTATATTTCTAAAAAGTTCCCGAGATCCTTGCTGCTTGATGACTGCTAGTCACCTCCTTGCCTGCCCCATGACTCCCCCCAACTGCCTGCCTCTCGTCCCAGCCCACTCACTCATGAATCCCTTCTCTCCTTCCAACTCTAACAGCAATCACTGGGGAATGCAAAAATCTAGACTACAGAGAATATTTCATTGCTGCCTCCCAAAGACAGTTTAATGAAGCTGGAAGAATTTTTTAAAGCAAATGTCCCTAAGAACATCAAGCAATTGAGGTAATCTTGTTAGACACAGAAATGTCAATTCTCCCTTTTATTTGGCTCCTGACTTCTGTCAATATTGAATAAATAATAACACAGGGTTATTTAAGTTCTTCCTGCTATGAATGAAAGGCAGATTACTATTTTATTTTATTATTTTATTTAAATAAGTTCTCACTCTGTTGCCCAGACTGGAGTACACTGCTGTGATCACAGCTCACTGTAACCTCAAACTGCTAGGTTCAAGGGATCCTCCAGCCTCAGCCTTGCAAGCAACCAGATTAGTAAAATTATAAAATACAAGTGGCAGAATGTACCTGGATGAGACTAGAATCTATATCATTTGGTATCTACCTAAATGAGTCAGAAGTCTAATGGAAAAATACAGGCTACCTCTCCAAATATTTATTTCAAAGGGTTTGTACATTTCAAATAAGTCCTAGCTATGCACTTGAATTGGAAAATATGAGTATATGTTAATTATAACATTAACAATAAGGAAGAAAACCATACTTTGCAAAATCTGACTATTTAATTAAAAGACTTCAAGGAAGTTTACAAGCATGAATTACTTCTTTCAACTCCCCTGTGTGGCAGATAAGTTCAGTATAATCATTTATCTTTATTAACTATTACTCTACAAATTCTATTTGTTTTTGTTTCAAGGTGTATCTTGGCTAAGTATCTAGTATGTATGTGACAATATATTGCACCTTTTTGTCTCAGAGCTCAGCATATTTAAGAATTATCTTCACAAAAGCCTTCCAGGTAGTTCAGTGGAGGCACCATTGTTCTGAACTTCCAGTAAGGAAAACAGAAAAGCGGACCTTGAGTTATGCTGACACACAGTAACTTATTGAAAGGCCAAAGTCCACTTTCTCAGCCCAGAGAGCAGGTGGAGCAAAACTCAATTTCCCACCAGAAACTCAGTTTAAGAACAATATTGTATATAATCAAAACTCTGAACCTGAATATCAGCCATTAGTTCCTTGATTGTGGCCAAACCTTAACTAGGAAATATCCAATTTTCTTTTTTTTGTTTTTTTTTTAATTAAATCATAGCTGTATACATTAATGCTATCATGGGGCACAGTGCGTTGGTTTTATATACAATTTGAAATATTTTCACCAAACTGGTTAACATAGCCTTCATGGCATTTTTCTTAGTTCTTCTGTTAAGACATTTATACTCTACATTTAGAAAGATTCACATGTACCCTTATAAGTTGGACCATAGGTGTGGTCCCACCGATCACCCTCCCTCTACCCATCCTCCCCCCTTCCCACCAATTTTCTTACCCTAAAACATGATGCTTAAAAAAGAAATCTTGATATTCATTTACTATTTATTGAGTTCCTACTATGTGTTCTAGAAACTGTAGGAAATACATAGATGGCTGTATATGGTTTTCTACGTTCTCTCTCTCTCTCTCTCTCTCTCTCTATATATATATATATATATCCCCCCAGGAAATTTGTTGGCAGGAAATGCTTTATCTTCTTAGGCGATGAAGGTGATATAGCCCACCTTCCCTACAAGCTTCCATCAGATACTTTTCATTTCCACTAAAGAAAACTAGCTGAACATGACCCTTCTTCAGGCCCTGGCTTTAATGAACAGGATTACAAGATTCCTTCTAAGGCTCTAAACAAGTCGCAATCTTCTTGTCTCAGTTTCTGTATCGCCTTAAAAGGGAGTAACAATCTCCCAGGAGGTTTTGTGGAGATAGATACATGATTACCAAATACTTTGAAGAGTAAAAGTGTTGTATATTCTTGTGTACCCTTTGTCAGAAATTCTACCAGACCTAAATTTCTGGGGAATTTCTTATCCTTTATAACGTATTAAGTACCTTCAGGGTGACTTGAAATAAAATAGATATTTAACTCACATCCAATTCCTGACAGAGTAAGTACTCCTCATTAAGATCCTATATAAAACGTGAATATTTGTATCTTTTATTTATATCCTAAATTTAAAAATATTTCTTGTATCGAGTCAGAACCATAAAACTGGATGGCACCTTAGAGGTCAATTCCAATTCCTTTCAATTTACAAATGAGGAAATTGAGGCCCAGAGAAGGAAAAAGATTTGGCCAAGTGTCAATTAATTAAATAGTAGGGCTGGTACTAACATTCTACCTACTTGATTCTCTTCAAGTTCCATGCTTTTTCTACTATATCATTTAACCACAATGCTTACAAAAAAGAAATAAAATTCTATTAAAAGACACGTACTGCTGCTGTTTCACACACACAAACGCGTGCCATCAATGTGTCCCTCTTCTTCTATCCTCAAATCTAGCCCTTCCCTGTCAGCATATGACCTTGGTTCCTTTTTCACAACGGAAATAGAGGCAAGCAGTGAGAGTGCCCACAACCCCCCCCCCCCAGCTTACCACATCTGCAGAAACTCAAAAGATGGACTTTTCATGCCTTAAGAGAAGAGACTTATCTCCTCTAAGGAAGAGGAAATTCTGCTTCCAGACTATCTTTGGACTTGAGCTGCAATATCAAGTCTTTCCTGATTTTCCAGCCTGCTGTTACTGTTGTCATGTCTAATATGTCTTCAATGCCTAGTTCTATGTTTTTTCTTAGTAGGTGCTGAGTAAATCATTTTAGAAGAAAGAAAAGAATCCATGAATGCACATGAGACCTTGCGGAGAGGGATAGTAAGGAATGGTTTTAGGCCCTGAAAGCCCACCCACTGTTATTCTCCGTTCTTTCCCCATGATGGGAGGAAAAATGACCATTTCTTGTGCCTCTTATTTTGACAAGCCATTTGAACCTGAGGTTCCTGCAGTGGCACTGCTACAGTTTCAATGTCTCCTCTAAAACTCATGTTGAAATTCAACTGCCATTGTGACAATATTAAAAGGTATCAAGAGGTGATTCAGTGATGAGGGCTTCACCATCATGACTGGATAATGCCCTTATCTTGAGGGTATGTTTCTTACTGTGAGACTTGGTTGTCATAAAAGTGAGTTCTGCTCTCTCTTGCTTCCTCATCTTTGCCCTTTCTTGCCTTCCACCTCTGTCATAGGATCATGAGACATGAAGGCCCTCACCAGATGTTGATGCCGTGTTACTGGATTTCACAGCCTCCAAAACCATGAGCCAAGGAAAGTTCTATTGTTTATAAATTACCCAGTGTCAGGTATTGTTATATAGCAGCACTAAGATTAACAAATTTCCACTAATCCACTGGTTCTCTCTTTTTTTCTTTTTATTAAATCATAGTTGGGTACATTAATACTATCATGGGGTACAGTGTGTTGTTTCCATATAGAATTTGAAATACTTTCATCCAATTGGCCAACATAGCCTTCATGTCATTCTCATAGTTGTTGTGTTAAGACATTTATATTCCACATTTAGAAAGATTCACATGTACCCTTATAGGATAAATCATAGGCGTAATCCCAGCAATCCCCCTCCCTCTACCCATCCTACCCCCTCCCCTCTCCACCCTCTCCCCTCTCCCCATATTCTTATCAAAATATGTTTCTCTCAAATCAAATAGCACCACCTGGGAACATGTTAGAAATGAAAACTCTTAAGCCCAATCCTAAACCCTATTGAATGTGAAGCTCTGGGTGTGATACCCAGAAATTTGAACTTTAACAAGTTTTCCTGGGAATTTTGACTCATGCTCAGCTTGAGAAATTACTGGCCCAAGGTAAGCATAGCTTGCCTGGCTTGGTCTTACAAGATTAGGTCTGATACAATAAATTCCTGTCATTTAGGAAGTCCTTGAAAGTTTGGCTATTGGCGTCTGCAGCCAAAGGAGGGAAATCTTTGAATCTCCTTAAGTCACGGATCTATAAGCTCTCAATAAGGCCACTGGTCAGTTTTCTTTAACATTGTCTTCAACATCCTCTGCCCCCCGAGAAATGTTTCATGGGCCTAAAGAAGTCTTACTAATTATAGTCATTTACAGAAACCACTTAATATTTTGGCCCAGTTACCACACAAATCATTAGGCTTATCTGAATTTAACTTCATAACAAGCTTTATTTGATTATAATGCTAATTTTTTCTTGTATGTTCTATTTTCACAGTTTATCATTTATGTAACAGGGCCATCTGCTCTGAACTTAAAAGATTTAAAAAGACCTAAGAAAATATTGACCCAATCAGCCTGAACACATGAAGACAGCAATTACTAGCTCTGTGGCCTGACATATGAATAGATATCAGTTTAAGGAAGCTAGATAAACCAAAACCCATACTTATAAAACCAGTCATGCCATTCACATTAGAAAAAGATATTTAACTTTACAAAAACTTGTTCTGCAATAGTGACCATATTATGTTAATTCAAAGCTTCATTTTTCATGTATGTAGGTGTGGGTGTGTTTAGTTTACACAGTGATTTTGAGAAGCAAACCTATTATATAAATGGGTGCATACCCACAATAGCTTCAGGCTCTTGCTGGGAATGATTTGGGAAGCTCAAGAGCACCATTTGGATTCCAGATTATTCTGAGGCAGTCCTATCACAGATCCAGTCTGTTCCTGGAGATTTCCCACTGATGCCAAGCACAGATTCCTTTATCAAAGCTGGAAACCATGGCACAGTAGGAATTACAGCACAGAAACTTATGCCTCCCAGATGATTCTTGGGAACACTGAAGCCATCCACACAATTAGGTGAGAATCAATTGCCACCAGTTTAGGGAGGGAAGAAACTTATTATAATTCTGGGTTTGATTCCAAAATGTGATTTTAAAGAAATATTTGTATTGTTAATGAAGACAGGGGCTACATAAATCCTGTGCACTGAGTTATCACGTAATGAAGCCATTGCTCAGAATTCTGATTAACCCACCAGGTCAGTCAATTTCTCCTGCTCACTTTATAATGATAAATAGCCCATGAAGTGTTCTGTCTGGCAGTAGCTTTCCTCATTTATAGTGTCTTACACAATCAAAGGGGGAATCTCTTGTCTTGCACATGAACTTGACACTCAATTATGTGGACAGCCAAAGTCTTCAGTCCATGCCTTTCTGCCCAAGCAGACTTCTTCCTTCATGCAAGTTCAGGACTCAAGTGCTGAATAGATCTGCTAGAGCTCTCTTCAAAAGAGGCCTTTTCTGGAGAGCCTTCTTGGATTAAGCCTCGAGGACTCATCCCTTTGAGCTGTTCCCTCTCAGCTCGCATGTATTCAGATTGGACCACACTATTCTGTACTTAACACATTGCTTTTTCAAATAAACAAGAAAGAGAAAGTGAGAAAAGAGATGACATAAAGATGGAAGTGAAACATAGGAAGGAACCTGAATCACTGTTATTGCCAGAGTTTAAAGCTTTGTAAGCCACTGAGGTTCTTCCACCTTAGTGGTTCTTAACCTTCAGGGTAATCAAAGATCCTCTCTAAGACACTGATGAAAATTAGAGCTCCTCTTCCTAGAAATATACTCATATGCACATACACATAAAGTTTCACATCCAATTTCAGGGAGTTTATGAATCTCATATGCTACATCCACAGGCTCCATGCCAAAAGTCAACAGTGTTTACCCCCACCTCTCCCATCATGAAATCCAATTGCACTATTTGTGACTCATATTATATTGACTTGAGAATCATTTTATTAAAATATCTGATATATCTTTTTTTTTTTTTTTTTTTGAGACAGAGCCTCAAGCTGTCCCCCTGGGTAGAGTGCTGTGGCATCACAGCTCACAGCAACCTCCAACTCCTGGGCTCAAGTGAGTCCCCCACCTCAGCCTCCCAAGTAGCTGGGACCACAGGCACCCACCACAATGCCCAGCTATTTTTTGGTTGCAGCCGTCATTGTTGTTTGGCGGGCCTGGGCTGGATTCGAACCCGCCACCTTAGGTGTAGGTGGCTGGCATCTTAGCCATTGTTCTACCTGAGACCTTCCCTTGTCCCCACTCTCTAAATGGGATCTCCCATTCTCAAGGCCTCAATTGCCCCTTCTCTCAGTAGCTAACGACTCTCTTCCCCATTTGTGAAATTAATGAAAATTACAAAACATTTATCTATAAAGTTTTCATCCAGAAAGTTACAAAACTTTTATCCAGAAACATGCATATATACATGTACCTCCTGACCTTCTCGGCAATCACATGCCACCTGGTCCATCCATGGACCTAATATTAACAACTTCCAGCTAAGGGAGAACAACATTTCCCTGTACAAAGTGGATTCCAGCATTTGGCATTTTTAACTTGAGGCTTAAATCTATTCTAGTGATTCATAGAAATAAAGTTTAAGTTTTCAAGAAGCTATATAATCTGCCTCAGAATTTCCTGTCTTCTAAACTCATTATGGAAATCCTCATCAAACTCCTAGTGCTGGAAATGTAGATGACTCACATGCAGCTCTGCAAAGTCCAGTCTGCTTCCCCCACATCCTGTCATAGCCCTTTAGGGCACTGTGAGTGAGCAGCCAAACAGGCCGTATCCCACCATGCTCAATTGGAGACTTAATCAACTTGTTTCATTACCCTACTAAACCCCAAGTCTTTTATTTTGGTGCTATTTACAAGATAATAAGATCCAGCAAAGCCTAGTCATGAAAAAGATCTATTGCCTGTAATGAATTTTAATTTTGCAAGCAGCTCCATCTCATATCAATAGCTAAACATAATATTACTGATTTGCCTTTACCTTGTTTGTCTGTAAATTTGATGCATTTCTACTCTTGACAATAAATATTCATAAACTAAGCTAAATGGGTTTTAGAAATGCAGTCCCTTCATGTGTGAAGTGAAATGCTAAAATTAAAAGAGCATGAGCTTTGGAGCCAAGAGGGAAAGTGTCTAAGTCATGGCTCTGCCATTTCCTAGCTAAGTGTCTTTCATAAAATTATTTAAGCTTTCTGAGCCTCAGTTTCATGATCTGTAAAATGGAGTTAATAATGCCGTCTTTGCAAAATTGTTTGGAAGATAAAAATAAAACAATGGCTTATAAACATACTTCGTAAGTTTGAAGTGCTGTAAAATTATAGCTACTATTTCCTGTTTAGGAATATAATTCTTGAAAGAACAAATGGCAAATAGGGAGAAAAATGATCAATGATGTTGAACACTACTGTACACAAGTATTGGATGGAACTAATATGAATCTTTTCCTCATTGTGGGTACCAACCTTTAATGATAAGAACAGCATTTCCTAGATTTTGTAGTGACAAGGTAATGTCCACTGCTACTACACCTGATGCTCTGAAGTCACTATGGATTAGACAAAGTGAAACATTCACAGGTTCAGAGATGGGCCCTTCACTTCTAATCTTGGCTCCAGCAGTAGTACTATGCCATTCTATAGCTTGAATAATGGCAGTAATGTGCCACTCAATGACTTTCCTCCTCTGTCAAGGGAGCTAATACTACCTGCTCATTTTATCCAGCAGGGTTAAATTGAGTTTAGTAATCAGAGGGAAAAGCAAAAATGTCTGAAGAATGGCAGCAGAGTGGAAGGAGGAGAAAAAAGGAGTTAAAAAAAAAAAAGTACCAGCAGCATCTCTCCTTAGCCTGCCATGAGAGCTACAGGCACAGAGAAGACCAGTGAAGGAGAGAAGATAAGGAGCCTTTTCCACATTGAGGGAAAGGCAAGCAAGATGAGTCCTCCAAGGGGAGATTTGGTGTGTAGATCTGCTTCAAAAGCTGCACACAGATTGCATGCCAGGACCCTGATTACTAATCCAATTGGCATGGACCCTAGGGACATATTTGTCATAATTAAATTCCCAGAAAGTAAAGGAGTTTTATTATAAGCTTCAGATCAGCAGGGGAAAAATGAGTTTATTTTGGAGGGTTCACTGAGAAAAAGCAACAGCAACGGTTTGGGAATGATTCTGCGTAATAGGTTCAGGTAACATCTTTGCTTTCGTGAGCAATCAAATCAAAGATACAGGAGAGACCTCAACCTGAAGAAGACAAGACTGACATGTGAAGAAAGTAAGGTTCACGTCTGAGGTCTTGACTGTGAAATCTATTGGGGGAAAACAAGTTTGCTTCATTCATTTCAGTTGAAGGCCATTTTTGCCTTGAATACTTACCATGCCTCAGGACATGAGATGTAATACAAAGTACTGTATATCCACTAGATACTGGAGTCTCTAGTCTAGAATGTACTAAAAATGGTACACTACAAACGCACTTAATCTTCCAGTGCCCCTAAGAACTAAGTACTCTTATTATCCCCATTATACACAGAGGAGCGTAGCGGAACAACCCCATCGCAGTAGCTGCCTCCCAGCACTGTGTCCTTCCCCTACACCAGCCTCTCCACTCTCCCATTGCTCTTCACGTGGGAGTAGCAAAGTGCCATAGTTGACACAGTAAGGGCCATAGGCATGTAACAAACATGCGTCAGGAACAGTAAGATGAGGGCTATAGGGAAGAAGCTGGATTTCAGCTTGCAGTGGACAAGAAACAAAGAATAAAACCAGGGAAAGAAGCTGTGGCAAAGTAAGAGGAGCCAGGAAAAGGAAGTCTGGGTGGGAAATGGAAGGGAGAACTTTTCCTCATTGAAAATCTATGTCAGTGTGGATCAATCACCACTTACGTGCACATATGGGAGTAAATCTCAATGAAAATCAAGCTGAGAGAGTAGAGAGGGGATGGGTAAACTCACGCCTATTGGGTACAGAGCACACTTATAACTTCGACTCCATCTGTACAAAAACAGAGCATATAAACAAAATATGTGTACCCCCTAATATTCTGAAATTTTGAAAAAAAAATTAAAAAGAATTCAGCAATATATATAAAGAATAAAACCTATGACCAATGGGATTTATTCAAATGGAAAAGTAACTACATAGGTAAACATAAAAGCCAGTAGTATTACACTTTTCTTTTGGTTTGCAACTCCCTAGGTTTTTCCCTGTATGATTTAAAAGGCAAGTAAATACAATAATTATAATCTATGTAAATGGGCACACAATATGTAAAGGTATAATTTATGACAGTAACAACATAAAGGGGGCGGTGGGGATGTAAAACAGCAGGTGTTTATACTACTAAAGTTACGTTTATATTCATTCAAACCTGAATGCTATAAAGTTGTTCATTGTAATCACCAAGTAACCACTAAAAATCCCAATAACTTTACATATAGAGAAAAACAAATGAGAAGTGACTCAAAACAACACACTAGACCAAAATGAATTGTAGAACAGAAGAAACTGAAAAACAAAAGTTGTAAGAATTGTACAAGACAAAGCACAACAGCAGAAATAAGCCTTTCCTAATCTGTAATTTGTTTAAATGTTAAGGAATTAAACTCTACACTTCAAAGACAAAAATGGACAGAATGGATAAAAAGTATGATCCTTTCTACATTCACTGTCTACCAGAGACTCATTTTAGGTCCCCAAACTACTGATAAATGCAAAAACCTAGCCCAATCTCCAGAGAATTATGCTGAGTAAAGAAGAAAAAAAAAAAAAAAAAGACGATCCCAAAAGATTGTAATCCCCTAAATTACATACTGTATTTTCCATTTAAATAACATTCTTAAAATGATAAAATGATAGAAATGGAGAAGAGAATCATGGTTGCCGATGATTAAGGAAGTGGATGAAGCTGTAAATGGGCATCCTGAGGTATTCTTGCTGTGATGGAACTGTTCTGACTTAACTATCAATGTCAATATCATGGTTGTGATATTGTTGTATTATATTTTGTAAAATGTTACCACTGGAGGAGTCTGCTTAATGGATACACAGGCTCTCTCTGTTATTTCTTAAAATTGCATGTAAATCTACAATTATCTTACAATAAAAATAATTTTTTAAGAGATAAGAAGTCCAAAGTCTGTGTCAGATTGCACAGAGGAGAATAGTATGGGGGAGCTAGAGCAAGTGGAAGATGGGGTCTCCCAGAATTCATTGGGGAGCAAGGCACAGAGAAAGGCAGAGTAGAACCAAGAGAGATGGGCCTAATTCAACAGAGAAGAGACGAAGAGAAATACAGAAGTAAGAGTAGCAAGTACGAGGAGGCAGGGGAAGAATGAAAGAGGGCAAAGAAAACCTGCAAGGATGAATTAAAAATCACGCCAATGGGAGAAATCACATTTCAGAACAGGTAATACAAATAATATGACAACACGGAAGCTCAAGACACAGCCTGTGGAGCTCTGAGAGCAAAGAAACAGGGGATGCTATTTTAGAAAGAGAAGCCAGGCTAAACACAAAGAAGGGCATGTATTGTGCAGGAAAGGACACGGCTTTCAGGCTCTTTACAGCAGTCAACATGGGGAGGAGGCCACACCGGGGAGGAAGTTTGCTTGTGTTACATCATGCAGAGTATTTGAGGCCTGAGCTGAAACATGTATATAGAGAAATAAGCTAAAAAATGTACCCGCTGTCTTCAGAAGGGTATGCAATGCATGGGAGTCTTTATCACTGAAGCAAAGTAGTTGTTGACTGCAGGTGATTTTGCTTCCAAGGGGACAGGTTATAACTGAGGGACAGGAAGGTGATTCTGGCATCTAATGGGTTGAGGGCATGGATGCTCTTAAATATCTTACAAAGTCTAACAGAATTCTTACAACAAGGTATTATCTTACCCAGCGTGTCAATAATAGTCAAAAAACCTTTGTAAATATTCTCATCTCCATCTGAAGTCTCTATTCCAACAAATGATGGTATTAAGGAATATCTTAAAATATTCAAATTAATGAACACGTAGTTTCTGTCCATCGAAAACAGTCCCTTCTGGGTTAACTTAGTCCCTTTGGGTATATGTTCATTGTTCTAGAATTTCCCCACCTATCCCTAACTCCTTCCTCCCAAGATGGAGAAAGGTTGGCATGAGGGCTGTTGTGTAGATCCTCTATAGCCTCTATAATAACGTCCTCAGACATACTACTCCTCACTGGGAACCTTCCTGGTATCTAATGATGATGTGCCATGCTAACGAAACACAAAGTCTGTTCTGTCATCTCATTCCAACTACAATGTATTCACTGACTGACTTGGCCCAACCTCATCCCCTAATTACCCTTCTGGCACTCTGAGTTCCAGTCACATCCTCCTTCCAGCCTCTATGACACTGAGAAGGAAGTGGCCCTCCTCTTATACTTGTTTTTCCTGTTATGATCACCCCTTGTTGGTCAGGGACACTTTGAAGGTGGCCTCCCAGAGTCTCAAAGAGTGAAGATGGCTTAAATTTGCTCTGTTATCAATTTTTCCGAATACTTGTTTGAAAAGTTTTGTCAAACCTAAATCCCCCCCCCAGATTCTACCCTTATTAATAGGGGATATGGGGGGAGTTGAAACACTGCCATCTGGCTTCTTGCTCATCCTTCTTTCTTTTGCTTTTTCTCTCACCTTTCAGGGTGCTCTGTGTTTTCTTACAAAAGAATAGACACTTCACTTGCATCACATCCCGACTTTTCACAATCTTTGACTTATAATAAAGCCATACGGTCCCTGTTGGCCAGGCTTCCCTCTTCCTATTTTTTTTACATCTTCATTGAAATTAAATTTACATACCATAAAATTCACCCCTTTAAAATGCACAATTCAGTAGGTTTTAGTATATTTACAGAATTGCACAGAGATAACAGAACATACTACCTAATTTTAGAACATTTTCATCACACCAATAAGAAACCCCACATCCACTAGCAGTCAATTGCTATTCCCCTTCCCCGCAACCCAGTGAAACTACTAATCTATATTTTATCTCCATGGATTTGCCTATTCTGGACATTTAATATACATGAAGTCATTCAGTATGTGAACTTTTGTGTCTGTCTTCTTTCACATCATATTTTTAAGAATCATTCATGTTGTAGCATGTATGAGAACTTCATTTCTATTTATGGCTGAATAATATTACATTGTATGGCCAGACCACCTTTTGCCTATCCATTCACCAGTTGATGGACATTTAGGTTGCTTTGAGTTTTTGTTATTATGAAGAGTGCTCTAGGAACCTTCATGTACAAGTCTTTGTTTGGATGTGTTTTCAGTTACCTTGTGTATATATCTCAGAGTTGTATTGCTAGGTCAGATGGGGACACTGTGTTTAACTTTTTCAGAAACTATAATACTGTTTGCCAAAGTAGCTGTACCATTTTAAACTTGCACCAGCAATGTAACAGTACCTCTCTAACCTTGGTAACATTTGGATAAGCAATTTTCTATTAGAGCTATTCTAGTGTCTGTGATAGTCTTGCCTTTTCATATAGAAAAGGGAATTTTGGAAATTTTGAGATTTCTGACTCTGAAGACTATAATCTCCCTGAGCACTTAAGAAAGCATCTAATTTGATAGTTAAATCACAGTATATCCTACTTTTTAAAAACTGTGTCTACCCTCCCTTGAAATGCCAAACCTACTGACTTAATAACAGAGAGCATTGAAAGGTGTCCCAGGGCATTATTAGTTAAGAAGAATAAAAGACATATTGGTTGGGTGTTATCAAAAATGTTTTACTTAACACACACACACACACACACACTTGGTCATAAAATTGAAAAAGATCAACACTGGGACTAGATATGACCGTATGATCCCTAGAATGCATATGAAAGGAAAATAGGTTGAATATTGTTTGATTGAGGGATGATGGTGGGAGACAATACCAACTATATCAAAGGAAAAAAAGATGACATTTGAAGCAGCAAATACATGCCAAATATTTAGTACTGGCCTAGAAAAATGCTGAAATGAAGGCTACTTGCCCATGTTTTCTCAAAAATAATGGCACACAAAAAAAAGTAGGTTAGAATGTACTTTGGTTACTAGTCAAAAAAGAAAAAGAAATAGGTTGGCAGAATTGCTAGGAAGTAAATGGTAGAATAATATTAATCCAAAAGGACAGTTATTGACTTTCCTGGTTATGCTCTGGAAATAACTAAAATTAATTTCTCAAAAGACAGACGATGTGACATAGACATGGGAAAGAGATATACATTCCTATTAGAAAAGAACAAAAATTTAAATTATGATAACAGAGAGGGCCAAGGAAAGGGAAGCTTCTCTGCCTTCTAAGATGTCAGGAAGTTCTAGGACCTGCCATGAAAAGATAAACTTGTCAAGGTCTCAAGATATGTTCCTTTAAGAGATAGTCTCAAGGTTGAATTCTATGAATATATATTATGAAGGAATCAGTCTATGTAAGGAGATGAGCAACCTAGTCTGGTGAAAGGAAAAAATAGCTTTTGACTGAGGCAAACAATTTTGTCTTTACAAACTTTGTCAAGGTTTTCATCCTCTCTGAGTCTCAGCATTCTCATACGTAAATTAGAGCTAATAATATTTACTCCCACAGGGTTGTGGGATGATTAAATGATTTAACAACTGTAAAGTGTCTAGAACATGGAAAGCACTCAATATATGAGAGCTGTTAGTATGGGGTATGACAACCACAATGCTTTAAAACAGATGAGTGATACGAGAAATGGGATACCAGTGACATTACTGAATATGATGACATAAGTAGTAAACTTCTACTCAAGACAGGCAACACTAACAGCAGGCCTTATTCAGAGATAACTGACAGAGTCGGATTCAAGATACGGTAAAATGAAAGTGCCAAAAAAATAAAAATCCAAAAAAAAATTGTAAAATGCTCATACAAGGAGGTGGAATGGATATTCATTGAGTGATTGAAGAAAAACACATTTGATTCCCAACAAATCTTGACTTTCTCCTCAAGCCATGGGGGTGGTGGTGCATATAATTTGTACCTTGTGATTCCTTGTGAGCACTTGGCAGTATCCTACATACCCCCTCTCCCCTCCTTCACAGACATTCTGGCCTCCTTCCCATGCCTCTCTCACCTGCTCTTGTCTCCATTTGGAACTCTCTTTCCCAGGATATTTGCATGCCTTGTACTTCACATCCCTCAGGTGTTTCTGCCAATCCACCTTCTCAGTGACAATTTTCCTAACTGCCATGTTTGAAGTGGTCCCTACTAGTGCTTACTGCCTTTCCCTGCTTGTGCCATTTCCTCCATGGCACTTTTCACCATCTAATATTCTGTCTAATGTCAACTTCACGAGGAAAGAGTTAGTACTTCTATTGTTCTCTATTATATACTCAGTCCTCAGAACAGCACTTGGCACATACTAGGAACTTACATAAATTTCTTCAAAGAATGACTTTATTCAATGTCAAAGCAATCACCAACTTAGAATCACTGATCAGCAAAGTAAGAATAAAGGGGGTGGGGAAGAGAAATGAACATGAAGTGAGGAGTGAGGCAAAGCCTCCCACACAGCCCCTCCCTCTTTGTGTTGTCTGTGGACATGCTGATAAGGTCTACAGATCAGTCAAAATAAAAGAGGAACAGTTGAGTACAGTTGCACGAGACCAAACCATGAAGTCTAATCCAGGTTCAAGGTCACTTTCATTTTGGTTTATTCTCAAAGCAATAAATCAGCAGTCTAGAAGATCAAATGAGACAAGGATGTGGGGGGGGGGGCTTGGCTGTCCAGGCTTCTCTTGCATGTCTGAAAGGCATACCTTCAGCTCGACAGTGTTGGCAGCTCACATGGAGATGTTCATAAGGCCAGAGGTGTTTGGAACATTGGAGTTTGTTGTTGTTCACACCCTTAGTGTTTTGGACCGCATGTTTGTGTGCCCCCACCCACTGCCAAAATTCATATGATGAACTTCAACCCCCAACATGATGACCTTTGGAGATGGGGACTTTCAGAGGTAATTAGGATTAGATGAGGTCATCTGGGTGGGACCCTAATGATGGCATTAATGTCCTTACAGTAAGAGACTCTCACTCTCTCTCTCTCATCTTTACGTCCCTTCATGTCTCCTTGTCATGCAAACACACAATAAGAGAGCTCTCTGCAAGGCAGAGCACCCTCAGTTGCATGAGCCATGGATCCTGACCGTGCTGGCACCCTGATCTTGAACTTCCAGCCTATAGAACAGTGAAAAATGAATTTCTCTTGTTTAAGCCACCAAGTCTGTGGTATTTTGTCATAGCAGCCTCAACTGACCAAGATATTTAGTATCAGTATCCAGAAACCATTTATACTATACATAATACAGTATTCAGACAATTATATCATCTGGGTGCAATGCCTGTGCTTTCTTCTTTTTTTTTTTTAAAGACAGAGTCTCACTTTGTTGCCCTCTGTAGAGTGCTATAGCATCATAGCTCACAGCAACCTCCAGCTCTTGGGCTTAGGCAATTCTCTTGCCTCAGCCTCCCAAGTACCAGGGACTACAGGTGCCCACAACAATGCCCAACTATTTTTTGTTGCAGTTTGGCCAGGGCTGGGTTCACACCTGCCACCCATGGTATATGGGGCCAGCACCCTACCCACTGAGCCACAGGTGCCGCCCATTCCTGTGCTTTCTATAACCTGAAACTCATACTGTGCTGAATTTGATGGGGGCAATCTTCATTTTTCTGCATCTGTGATAAAGGTCCTAGGATTTTTCCATTTCAATTCACATTGGAGTTTCCTTTGGTCAGGCCTAGTAAGGCAAACCCACGGATGTTTTATATCAGTTCTGTAAGACAAAAGATGAAAGGTAGCCTGGATTGAAAACTTAGGCTTAAGAAGCAAGAACCAAAATTGGTAAAACAGAATATAAAGGTATAAACATGGGAGCTCAGGTGAAAAACTGCCAGAGTTTAAGATACAAAGGTAGAAGAAGGGCTAAGGAGAATTCTTGACAATTGTTTGAAGAAGACAATGATGCTAAAATAAACTGGCCTATCAGAATAAAGGCACGGAAAAAGGAAGAGACCGACTGGAGGAATTGGGAGCTTGTCATTAGGAAATTACAGGACTGACAAGAATGTTCTGGCACCAGTTCTCTGTTCATTTCATGGTCCTTTAAAAAATATGTAGGCCAGCCAGAGGAGGGCTATTGTCATGAGCTTCTGGAATTACAGTGGGAAGGCAGCTTGCCACAAGACAAATCATGTGGCAGTTTCACAATTTAGCACTTAAAGGTTAAGAAGGCAGAAGAAAGTGATAGGTGGCTCACTTCACCTATCAGTCCATGGAGCCACATAGGTCAGAATGTGTTATATAAGAAGACCCTTTCAGCCAAGATTATGTGAGGAAAAATGAAGAAGCAAGTTAAGGGCCATAAAGACAGACTATTGGGTCTTATTCAACAGAGTAAAGGGATGAGGATCAAGAACAAAAAATCATAATCCTAGAAAAGTGGCAGATGAAGGAGGAAAACAACGAGTACGGGAGAGCACTGACTTAATGAGAAGTGAGAGGTTTATTATTATGTTTACATAGGGAAAATGCCAAACTATAGATCTATACAACAGGTAGATACATTTTGAAATAATAAAAGAGAATGATAATGAGGATGAAATAATATACACAAAACTTAGAATATTCTAAATGGTTACAAATGTGAGGATGTAGAAATAGTGTCCTAGTAATATAGCAATTATACAGCATATATATTGAGTAAATGTACAAATGGTTCATTAGGTATTCTACATAAGTGGGGGCTATAGGAAAAGGAAGCATTTGAAGTGTTTTAAATTTTAAAGTGCTAAAACTTAAAAAAAAATCTGCAATATGTTTTCTTTTTTCCTCATGTATCAAGTTATTAAGTTTGATATGTCTGATTTCCTTAAGAATTTGATAGTTGATATCTCTGTTGTTTCACAGTGACACTTCTTGTTTTATTTTTATTATACAGGTACAACCACATTCTTTCAAATGCACACTTTGGCTTATTATTATCTTTCACATTTTTAGAGAATTTTTTTTGAAACCATGGATGAGTCAAAAATTTGTGTTATTTTCAAACATGAGTTCCGTCATGGAACCAGTGCAGCATAGACAGTTCGAAATATCAACAAAGTGTTTAGGAAGGATGTGGCCAGTGAATGCAGAATATGTCCATGCTTTGAGAAGTTGTGTTCTGGTGATTTTAAAATTTTAAAAATGAGTCACATGGGTGATCTGAGACCAAGGTGGATAAAAAGCTAAAAGCCTTAGTGGCAGGGAATCCATCTCAACCTACATGTGAATTAGCAGCAAGGTCTGACGTTACTGTTTCAACAATATTGGACTGTTTGAAACAAATCAGCAAGGTAAGAAAGCTGGATAAATTCATAGGAAAGCTATAACCCAATTTTAGCCCAGGAACATGGGGAGAGGGAGGGGAGGGGAGGGAGGGTGGGTGGGTGGAGGGAGATCACACCTATGGTTCATCCTATGAGGGTACATGTGAATCTCTCTAAATGTAGAATATAAATGTCTTAACAGAATAATTAAGAAAAAGACATGAAGGCTATGTTAACCAGTTGGATGAAAGTATTTCAAATTGTATACAGAAACAGTACACTGTACCCCATGATAGGATTAATGTACACTGTTATGATTTAATAAAAAAAATAAATAAGTGTAAAAAAATGTGTTTCACATGAATTAAATGAGCATCGGAAGAGAAATTGCCTTAAAGCTTGCCTTTCTTTGCTGTCACAACATAAATCAAAACATTTCTATGCCATATTGTTATGTGTGGTGAAAAATGGACTGTTTTTGACAATTATAAGCATTCAACACAATGACTGGATCAAGATAAAGTACCAAAACACAATCTAAAACTGAATATTCTTTTTTTTTTTTTTTTGCAGTTTTTGGATGGGGCTGGGTTTGAACCCACCACCTCCGGCATATGGGGTCAGCGCCCTACTCCTTTGAGCCACAGGCACTGCCCTAAAATGGAATATTCTTCAAAAAACTTAATTGTTTCCATTTGGTATTATCCACTAGAACTTCATGAATCCTGGTCAATGGATTATAGTAGATGTCTACTGCAACCAGCTGGGTGACATGATGGGGGATGCTTAAATTAAGCAGCCAAGATTGGTCAATAGAGACAGGACAATACTCTTGCAAGACGCACTCAACCACATGTTGCACAAACAATGCTGCTCAAACTACAAAAGCTTGACTTGGAGACTGTCAGCCACTGAGTTCACCAGAGCTTGCACAAACCGAGTACCACTTTCCCAGGCTTTAGACCACTGGCAGCAAAGAAAAATATTCAATTATCAACAAGCTGTAGAAAACGCCCTTTGCAATTTCATCACTACTTGTTCTCCAGGCTTCTCAGCTGCTGGCATGAATGAGCTGCTGTTAAGATGGCACAACTATGTCAACAGTTTAGAAATATACTTTAATTAATTGGTACATTAAACTAAACTTTCTATTCAAAATTGGACATTTCCTGTTTAAAGGACCCTGCATTAAAGACCATTTTCTTGATGAGGCAGGGCATGCCTTAGCATCAATTCTTATATAGTGACTGTAAAGAGCCCTGAGATTTGTACAAATGCTTGCACTTACACTCCATCTCATGGAACTATTCTAGTATATATTTCATGGTTTAAGAGAAGCCCATCTAAGAGTAGAAAGATTTGGATTTCATTCTTGACTCTATCACCTACTATAGTGCAGCTTTGGGCAGATTATTCAACTTCTTAGTATTTTAGTGTACTGATTTATAAAATGGGGAAAACAGTATCCAAGTTTATATGAGGAGGAAAAGTAGTGCAATGGAATTACTTTATGTTTACAAAACACTGTTTTGGTTACTAGTACTGATCTTGCCATCTATATTGCAGGGTTTCTCAAAGTGTGGGCTGGGGACCATTTGCATCTGAGTTGGACCTGTAAGAATTCAGACACCCGGGCCCCATCCAAGATCTGCTGAACGTACAATTTTAGGGGTGGGATCAGAGGTCTGTTTTTTATTATGGACTCAGGTCATGTTGATGAGCATAAAGGTTTGGAAGTGCTGATCTATTGCTTAATGAGTCTAGGAGATGCCACTTGTAAGCTGCACTAGTGGAGCTCTACCCTTCACTTCTGCCTTCTCTCTGCTCTTCTTTCTTTCATTCTTCCTTTGTGTCTTTCCTGACTCTTCAGTTTTGTTCTTGTGGAGTTTCTGTAGCCATCACCAGCAAATGAGAAAGCTCTTATCTATTACAATCAAGTTCTAAATGCTGAAGTAACAGGAGGCAAAAAAGAACTAGAGCATTAAATTGTCACCTGAGATGATAAGGATTTATAGCTGGTAATCTCATAATTCATCCTTGGCATCTAAATTTCAGATTGTGAAACATCAAGTAGGGTAGTGACTCTAACTCCTATCAGATTTGCTAATTCTTTTAATGAGCAAATTAACATTTTATTTAAAAAAATCACAATTAAAAGCCTTTACCTTGTTATATTTCAGTATTTTAAGGTAACTTTTAAAATAGCAAACATGGTGACTGAGATGTGAACTTTTCTTTGTTAAACTGCACTTATTCCACATATTTCCTCCCTTACCAGCTGTGGCGTAGAAGAAAACAGAGTTTAGCTTTTTCTCTGGTCAAACAGTGAGTCACCTATGATCTAAACCTTTTCAAAATTTGATATGTTCAGTGGCATTATTAGTTCCCTTGTCAAATTTCAAAAACTTTATTTAATTAGTACCAGAGTACCTTTTTAAGAGAAACGTTTAAATGTGGCAGAATACAATATTGTATATTATAATTTAAGCTAAGAAATCTCATCTACTTGACTGCCTAGAAGCTATATTGACAATGCTTCTAAAATATAGTAGTCCTCCCTTATCTGTGGGGGATATGTCCCTGGATACCCAGTGGATGCCTGAAACTGTGGATAATACAACTCTATATATACTATGATTTTTCTTATATAATACATACACATACATGATAAAGGTAAATTTATAAAGTAGACACAGTAAGAGATTAACAACAATAATAAAAGAAAGCTATTATAATAATATTCCAGTATCACTCTTGCACCTTAAGGCCATTATTAAGTAAAACAAGGGTTTTTTTAATGCAAGCACTCCAATGCCTTGACAGTCAATCTGATCACCGAGACACTTCCTAAGTGACTAATAGGCAGTAGCATAGACAGCATGGATATGCTGGACCAAGGAAGAGTTCATGCCCTGGATGTGATGGAGTAGAACTTGGAGACTTGCTAAATACATCTCCAAGATCTCTGATGTAAAGGAAGCTTGATATAATGCTGAACTCCCACACAGAACAGGGAAGTAAATAACTAAGTAATAATCACAAAGCTATTTGCACTTGGGCCTCAGTTTGGGAAGGAGAAAGATGTGCTGAAAGAAGGGAATCATGTTTGAAATGAGAGAGAGACAAAGGTGGAGACAGAGAGCCAGTGAGCAGAGGAGACAAGAGAATTGCACTTTCTGGTACAAATAGAGGGTATTGGAGTTCACATCAGGAGAAGCACGTGAAAAGTCTGGAGATTTACTCTGTCTTGTGTACAAGCAGGGTACCAGAGATGAAGGATCAGCCCTTACTAAAAGATTCTATTGTTCTTTAATTTCTTTAAGCACATTTTGAAAAAATTCCAAGATACATAGTACCCAAATTGTTACAGAACTGAAAAAGAACAAAAATATTGCAACAGAGTGAGGCAAAATATTAAATTGTGCTCATTTCACTCAAATAGAAGGCCTACTAATAACTAGGATTTTCTTGCTAGTCTTTATATTAAGCTCAACATTCTTTCCAAAAATTTTAAGTCTCCTTTCTTTGTTTTTCTTTTTAAAAAGCAAATAATTTTTCTATTGCCAGGAATATGACCTTCCTGTAAGGAACATAATCTACTGTAATACATGTATACACTTTCCCTCTGTGGGCCCCAATCCTTAATTTATTGAAATATCAAGTCATCGGAAACATGACTGATTGGCTTAAACAATTAAGAAAATACAAGAGGGAACAATTTCACACTGATGGAGAATGGACTAGAAAATTCAATAAGTCATTTTCATTTCCAAGTCAATGATATATTTACAAGTGACATTACTAACATTTGTAGTAATATATAAACTATGACTAAACTAATTATGAAGAGTTAAACTTTATTTATAGCTGTTATCAGCGCCACATTTCTTAGGAAAATCCCTAATCACCCACATTACAAACAGCCAACCCTGTGATTTCTCTGTGGAAAGCCACTGTTCCCTAGTGAAAAGTGAAAGGGAAAATGTCAAGCAATCCAATCTGCACACCCTGCTGATGCCTTTCTTCTCAGAGCAAATAAAAATCTTTTGCTTTCTACAGCCACAAATTGGCTTCCCATTGGATGCTAAAAGTATTAGACATTATTTAGAAGCCAAAGAAAATGCTACAAATTGGTCCAGTACTATAAGTTCTATAACTCTTGGTCCCCAGGGTTCACAACAGGGCACAGAACACACACTATGTGAAAGGCTACTGAATGGTGCGAAGTGACGTTGCCATCCCTCTCCAACATCTCTATGATGACTACCTGTGTATCAGGGACTAATGTGACTGAAATACATTCGGCCAAGTTAACAATATTGTCATAGGTCTACTGCCCTCTTTTAGAGACCAAAACCATAGCAAGTTCGGGGAACTACTAGCCATGGATATTCTCCAATTCTTGTCTTTTGTTGTTTTTGTTTTTCAAACTGATGCATAGGACACCCCACGTAAGAGTCATCTGGTCCAATCACTTAATTATATTGGAACATAAATAGCCACAAAGACAGGGACTGTATCACAAAACTTAGGTGGCAACCTAGTGGACCTATAGTTCAACTATTGTCTTCATATATTTAACAAAAAGTATTAATTTTTGTAAGAATGTGCTTATTCCAGACAGCCACCAAGATATATTGACATAAACCACGATGTCTCTCTCTTCATTGTGCTTTTGTCGATGGAGATGTGTAGCTGCGTATATTAATCTCACTGATTCAATTTTCCCTGTGATTTTAATGTTCCCACTAGCTACAAAGAACCCTATAACAGGAATATAGTTTAAAAATGCCATGTTAAATCATGCAATCTAAAGATAACAATATTGAATAATTCTAAGCTTCATCATTTTAATACTGATATGTTTTTAAAAGACCTTGAAAGAATGTGTACACTGTGTGTTGTATGTGTGTGTGTATATATATATATATATATATAGAGAGAGAGAGAGAGAGAGAAGGGGAAAGCCTATTATATATATATGAATTATATAATATATATTATATATCATAATATATATGAATACATATATTCAGCCTATCTCCTCAGAATGCTCAAAGGACAATAACCAAAATGAAAACTATTGTAATTTCCACTTGTTTGGCATAAATATGTAGTCATTTTTGGTGGAGTTCTTTACTGTGGAAGAATTTCACAGCATTTTAGTCTTTGAGTGCCAAAGCAATTTCCAATGTTACATAATTCCTGTTCCTGTCCTTTGATAGATGACATTCTAGCCTAGGTCAAAATCACCCCACTTTGTGACCTCACCATAGTATTTTCAGCAAAACACATGAGTAAGGACTTTTATATCCTTCTTTGAATAATCTCTTTGTGCTAGAACTCGGAGTTTTTCAAAGAAGAAACATATGGGGTTCTGCTCTTGAGGGGCAACCCCTAACCCTATTCCTAATTATCACCTTAATCTTGACTCACTTTCAGGGAGGGAGGCTAGATGGCCGACTGAAGCCAGCTTTCGGCAGAGGCTCCCATCCAGAGGGAGAAATAATGGCCAGAAATAACCTAATAAAGCGGAAGATCAGGAGCTGAGCTGAGAGAGATCAATAGGTTTGCATTACCCCTGCTGGGACAAGCTGGGCCTCCAAGGAAACAAATTTCAGGTGCAAAATCCATCCCAAAGAAGACGGGAATCCTTCCTCTCCCCCCACTAGGAGAATGGCTTGGAGCAAGTAGAGAACAGAGGACCTTTTGTTTCACCAAAGGGGAGAGAAGGACTGAGGGCTGAGACTCCCTCCACCGAGAGATACCACTGCAAGTCCAGGCAGTCTCTTGCCTGGGACAAAAGTTGATTTAATATTTTCCCTACCTTCCTGAACTCCCAATCCACCCCTCTCCCCCCTCTCCTGGCAGTCTGGAAGACTATCCCCTGAAAATCTGGAACATTTGGCGGATTTTTGCTAGAGTGGGGCACCTCGTGAGCTGTGGGACAGTTGCTCTGAAACTATAACTCTGATAGAGGTGGGGAGTCACAAGGGGAGAGAGACTTGCAGCATGTTGGAAAGAGCATTGCTTGGGTGCCATGCTATGGGCCACCTGGCACCATGGCCCACTGGCTCCCTGGCTTGGCAGCCAACGAGGGACAGCTTGGCTCCCCTCCGGGCTCCTGCAACCCGTGGCCATGACAGTGACTCCCCCCTAGCCCCTGAGACTCAAGTGCTCATTGACCCATGAATGGATTAATAAATTGTGGTATATGTATACCATGGAGTATTATGCAGCCTTAAAAAAGATGGAGACTTTACCTCTTTTATGTTCACATGCATGGAGCTGGAACGTATCCTACTTAGTAAAGTATCTCAAGAATGGAAGAAAAAATATCCAATGTACTCAGTACTATTATGAAACCAATTTACAATCACTCACACTTTCATATGAAGAACAGATCACAACTATGGCCTAAGACGAATGAGGGAGGAGGAGGGAATGGGAGGGGAGGGGGGAGGTCAGATTGAGGGAGGGTGAATGGTGGGATCACACCTATGGTGCATAATGCAAGGGTACATGTCAGATCTATCAGTATAGAGTTTAAATGTCTTAACACAATAAATAAGTAAACAAGATGAGGTATATATTAACCA
Organism: Otolemur garnettii; assembly: GCF_000181295.1. Lineage (NCBI taxonomy): Eukaryota > Metazoa > Chordata > Mammalia > Primates > Galagidae > Otolemur > Otolemur garnettii. The sequence goes on from NW_003852626.1 coordinate 1,137,810, forward strand.
GTGTGATGTAAGCATTCCTAATTCTGTATGAAATCAGCACATTGTACCCCATAAATGCATTAATGTATACATGATCTATGTGTTTATGATTTAATAAAAAAAAAAACGGGCAGCACCTGTGGTGCAGTGGGTAGGGCACCAGCCCCATATACCGAGGGTGTCAGGTTCAAACCCGGCTCCAGCCAAACTGCAACAAAAAATAGCCAGGCATTGTGGCAGGTGCCTGTAGCTCCAATTACTTGGGAGGCTGAGGCAAGAGAATTGCCTTAGCCCAGGAGTTAGAGGTTACAAGGTTACAGCATGTTGGAAAGAGCATTGCTTGGGTGCCATAGTCACAAGTAGTCACAAGTGCTCAGACGCCACAGCATTTGCCAAGGATGATAAAGTAAGACTCTGTCTCTAAATAAATAAATAAGCTTACCTTTGGAAGTCAAAAAAATAAATAAAATTTGCATTTTCTATTATCTTCAATAATCTTATTTTTTTTGGTTTGTATAGTTCTGTACTTAATGTAGAAATGAATAATATACTAATGAATAAACCATTTACTTGAAGAAAGAAGAAGGAGCACCATTTCCAATTATGTGGACCAGCAGTATTCCTGACTACATGTATTTATTTATATCATGTATGACCATATATAAAAATCATATGCAAATACATACATTTTTAAGTGATGTACTAAAGAAGAAAATGGAAATTATTGTATTTTATTTGTTCTATGTATTTTTTATTAGTAGTAGCAGTAATGTATTTTACTTACACCTAAAAGGGCTATAAGCAGTAATGGTATTAGTAGTACTGTGATTGAATACGTTTCATTAAAATACTGATTTTTTAGAGAATGTTCAAAGGTTTCTCAATTTTGTTTCAATACTGATTTTTAAAGGCTATCACAGCTGGAAATTTTCCCATGGAAAGAATTTAAGGAAGAAACCTCTGTGTAAATGTAAGTCTAAGGGAAATTTTAAAGTACTGAATGAGTATCTAATAAATTTTAATCTCTAAGAAAAAAAATCTTGACTCACTTAGGTATGCAAACCCATAAATTACAATGAGCTTCCAAAAAGTAGAATAATACAATAAAATACAACTTGGCAAATGGTACTCAAGTAGGTAATCTAAAATTTGGTCTAATAAAGGGATCAAAACAGTGGAAATCACTGAATTCTAATGGCATTACTCTCTCCTTCCCCTTTTCTCCAAGGTATAACATATGAAAATAGACTTAATTATTTTTATAATGAGCTCAAATTCTAGATTCGATATAATGTGGGATTTAAGAACATGAATTCTGAATCAGACTGCTGGAGTTCAAATCCCACCTCTAAATTTAACTAGTTGTGTGGTCATAGTCAGCTACTTCAAAGTACTTCAGTTTCTCATTGTAAAAATGAGGAAATAGATGCCTCAGAGGGTTTACATGAGAAGTACACGAGATATTATGTGTAAAATGCTTACAACAGAGTCACACGTGGAGTAAATGCTACGTGCACTTTGCTATTATCGTTACTGAGGATATTTCCTCCCTTTCTCACCAGCAGTTTGAGCTTCAGTCAATAATTACCCTTTCTGTTGATGGGATCACTCATCATTTCTTCACATACTCCATAAACATTTTCTTTAGTACTCACTACATCTAATAACTGTACCAGAATCCAGAGTTTCAAAAATGAAGCCTAGGGGGTCCCTGCCCTTGAAAGGCAACCCCTAACCCTATCTCTAATCATTACTTTAACCTTGAATCATTCAGGTATGCAAACCCATAAATTACAATGCACTGGGGCAGGGGTTAAGATTTCAGCACGAATTGTTTGAGTCGGTGCCCTTAATTCCTCATGTCTGACCTTCACTGGCTTTTTGTCTATTTCTACCTTTCTGCACTCAATGAATATCTATCCAACAAAATGTCCTAAGCCACTAGTTTGTGAGATCGTTTTTTAAGCTCTAGGGAAATATCAGTGAACAAAACAGACAAAAATACCTGTCCATGGATCTTATAATTTAATGGGGATAAAATTCAGACTATATACAAATAAATTAATTTCATGTTATAAGATTGTAAGCACTAAGGAAAAAGAAGAGCAGGGTGAGAAACTGTGATGTGGGATGTGGTTTATGTTATAAGTATGAAGATGAGGGAGGATTCCACTGAGAAGGTAAGATGTGAGCAAAGAGTTGAAGGAGCTATGTTGTGGGGTATCCCTGATGATATCTGGGCAAAAAAAAAGTGGTCCAGAGAGGCCAGCCAAGGCCAAGGTCCTGAGGAAAGAATAGTCTGGTTATTTTCCAGGATGGGCAGTGTAGTTTGAGCAACAAGAATAGCCAAGGGAGAGTACTAGTAGAGAAGCTCTGAGAGGCAATAGGGTGGCCGGATTGCGCAAGGCCTCAGAGGCCACTCTTGAAACTTTTACTCTGAGTGACCTGGGGGTCCACTGGAGATATTGGCCTGAGAAGCTGGAATAATGGCCCATTAGGGCAGGGGTAGGGAAGATTAGCATTTTAGCTTGGAAACTTCTACATTCAAAATGTCTCCTAGTAGTTCCAGGGGACATGCTAGGTAGTCAGTAGGGTAGATGAGCCCGGAATTTAGAAGACTCCACACTGGAGATGAAAATATATCGGTGTATATTTAAAGTCATTAGTTCAATAAGGGCTATGTGTAGACAGAGAAGACTTTCAGCTCTAACCATTTGTCCCACAGGCATCATGAAGGGAAAATAGCTGCATTCCACTCCAAATTTAGAGACAGATCTAGCAAGAAGGCAGGGATACAAGAAAAAAGCACCGGGTTTACGCTGACAAAGCTGGTCTTAGGGACTGAATTCTTGCATCCAAAGCAAGTCCCTTCAACGCTCTTGGTTTCAATTTATTTATTCATAAAGATGGGAATAGTATAATACCTGCAAACCTCACATATTAGTGGAAGGCTTGAATGAGATTGTGGCTGGTAAAATGTTTTATCAAGTGAAAAGCATTGCCCAGAAACAGAATACCACATTACTTAAGATGTCCAGGCTACGAAGTAAGCACCCACCTTTGCCTGTGGGGCTGGGTTCTTGGACCACTTCAGGCAGCATCCTTTGCCCCAAAGTCTGCTCCCCAATGTCTGCACAGGCTGAGGAGACCTGTGTTGACCCAAAAAGTTGGAGTGTGCTCACAGATTCCTGTGGGGTTAATCAAAAAGAATGTAGGCAATCAACTCTCTGTTCTCACCTGCCACTTCCTTTTCCCCATTATCTGGAGGGACCCCTCAAGATAAGATAGTGTGGGAAGATGACTCACCACCAAAGCAGAGGACCTGTACTGGAGCCAATGACAGAAAATTCCATAGGAAACAAAGGAAGTACCATTTCCCTCATTTATAGGCAAGAATCCTGTGGCTCAGAGAGTTGTGGTGAGATGCCTATGACCATGAGGCAAGTAAGTGACAAGGCCTTAAGGTTTGCCTGCCATTTTCTAGATGCCATCCTTGCAATTATTGTTCACAAGGGAACACCTCATGCACTTTAATTTGGGCAAGATCTGGCCACTTAACTCTAAGCATTTGCCAGAAAATACATGTGAATCGTCAGGGCACTTACTCATCAGCAATTAGTAGTAAGGATTTTGTCTCAGAAAACATATCAACTCTACACCACCAGAGATTGATCTGCTTTGGATATTGAGTGCGGAGAAGATTGGGTTGGGGGTTAAGGGTAGCATGGCTACCCAACCCACAAAATGAAGGTTCAGAGATGAGACGTTGCCTATCTCTCAACCAGAGACCAACAGAAATAACTGCCTTCAGGCCCGAGATGTCATACTGAGATTTCAGATGAAAGCACAGGCCAGGAAGTGGCTTCTGAAGCAATAGAAAGTCTATAAAGACAGCTTGCAGCCTTTCCTGTGTGTGTATATGGGTGTGCACAAGTGTGCACACATGTTCAAGACAGCAGGAAAGGGATGGAAGGGTTATATCACTTAATGAAATGGATTTATTTGTAGATTTGTTTTGCATAGAAATAAAAGATATTTTGTATGTTTAAGTTACCCCAACTTTTATAGTTTAATGTGATCTTAATAATTATAGCAGCAACTTTTCCTTTTGGCTACTAAATTGAATGGGCAAGATGCTATGGGTACACCATGAAGTCCTTCAAAACTTGCAACAAATTCCAAAAACATATGATCCACTGTGGATCTCATTCAAAGATCAGACTTGAAAACAATATAAACCTTTTTTTTTTTAACGTTAATATCATTTCAGAGAGGTGAGACACCATAAATAGCCAAGCACATTAGACAGCCGCCAGCATAAACTAATCAGAAGTGTCTAGAAGGGAGTAATCTGTTCCTTTTCATGCAAGTAGCTGATGAAATTACCTGAATTAGAGGAAAAGAAGCACACAAATGAGTTTGTCCTGAAAAGCTTGGAAAAGCTGATCGGTCAGCTGAGAACAAACTTCTTTTCTCCTTTGCCAGTAGAGGCATCTGATGAAATTGGACCTAATTTCCCAGCTTAAGATCTTGCACTCATAATGTAATTTTGCAGTGCTCCAAATTAAAAGCTAGTCATAAGGCCATAGAATATCAGGTATTTAAAATATTAATAAAGATAGCATAAAGATAAATTACAGAGTTGAGAGAGATTTGAATATATCTTTAATTGAGATCTTTATGATTATGAGAGAAAGGGTGGCATTGTAAAATTACAGACTTAAGATTGAATTCTGATTCTGTCCTTTATTTTCTGTGTGACCATGAGCAAGCGTATTAACCTCTCTGAGCCTGGGTTTCATCTCTGAAAATGACAATGACCTACTCGCCAGGGTAGAGTTGTTGTGAAGACTCAATGAAATCATAGCATGTGAAGCCTTTATCTGCCTGCCTGGAGCACAGTCAGTCCTCAGTCAGTGCTAGTTGTTTCTGTCTTTAAAGCTGGTTCTTTGAACAGTTTAACTCAGTAAACATGTTAGAGGTTAAATGATTACTTGTGTCACAAAATATTTTAAAGCAAATATGTTTCAACTCCTGACTGGTATTTCTGTTCCCTTCTTCCCTGACTACAACCCCTCCCCTCCTATTATTCTTTCTAAAATTTGTTTTAATTTTTTTATTAAAAATTACTGTGAGGGTACAGATGTTTAGGTTACATTGCTTTCATTTCTAAGGTAAAGTTCAAGTCGTAGTTGAGTCTTTCACCAAGGGGGCGAGCTGTATACCCTCACATTTGGCATGTTAAGTCAGATCCTACCAATTGTCCTCCTCCTCCCCTCTCTTTCCTCTGCTGTCCCCCTTGCTAGAGTATATTTGTGTTTTGTCTTTCATTTGGAGCCTCCTATTATTTATTTTTAATACAAAAGCCTGAATAATTTTGTCTCTGCTAAAAAATATGTTACAGCTCCCAGCTCGTGAAAGTAAAAAATCCAGGTTCGTCTAAGTTTCTCTAAGGTCTTCCCTAGCCAGTCCTATCCTCATGACTTCTGTAACTTAATCTCTCTCATTCCCACAGTCCCCTCCTGGATATTCCCCACATAAGCTACACAGACCTCTGCCCCAGTACTTTTCCCCAAAGAGATACAGCGTATGCATTTGTTTCCCTGAAGGCTCTGCATAAAGGCCACATTATCTGCGTGGAAAGAGCACCTCCCATATCCAACCCTTCCTATCCTCCCAGCTAGATTTACATGTCAAGCCAGGGGGAATGGAGAGGAAGAAGAGGGAAGGGGGAAGGAGGGAGGTGGACGAACAGGAGGAGGGGGGCAATTGATGGGATCTCATCTAAGGTGCACAATGTGAGGGTGCTCAGCTTGCCCCATGGGTGAGAGCTCAACTACAACTTGAACTTTACCTTAGAACTGAAAACAAGGTAACATAAATATTTGTACTCTCATATTAATTTGAAATAAAAAAATGGGAAAAAAAGAATGTGTTTATCGAGAATGTGCTAACTAGTGTTCTTTCTTGTTTCTTACCTCTCCCTCTAATAAGCTGTAAATTCCCCGAGGACAGGCACTTGTGCCTGTTCTTGTTCACAGTTCTATCCTGAGTACCCAGAACAGTGCTTGACCCATAAATGGGAAATAATAGGTATTTGTTGAATGAAGGTTAGGAAAATAAAGAAATTACTTACATTACCTTTTAGGAAAGTAAAATGGTAATAATTAACAATGAGAAACTCCAATCTCAGAAATGAATCTGATAAGCACTAAAAGCAATTAACTGACAAAACAGGGACACCGTGGTGAATGTCCATGCACTGCTGATTCAAATGACACACCTGAAAATGATGACAAGTTACAAGATAAACTAAATTGAATTCTGTGAAGCTCACCTCAACATGCAGAAGCCCCAGCAGACAATATTCTAAATTCAATGTTCTAAACTCACCCAATAGGGGAATTGAGAAATACAACCAGAGGTTCTTTTTTTTTTTTTTTTTTAGACAGAGCCTCAAGCTGTCCCCCTGGGCAGAGTGCCGTGGCATCACAGCTCACAGCAACCTCCAACTCCTGGGCTCAAGCGAGTCTCCTGCCTCCGCCTCCCAAGTAGCTGGGACCACAGGCACCCGCCACAACGCCCGGCTATTTTTTGGTTGCAGCTGCCATTGTTGTTTGGCGGGTCCGGGCTGGGGATTCGAACCGGCCACCCTAGGTGTACGTGGCTGGCGCCTTAGCCGGTTGAGCTATAGGCGCCGAGCCACAACCAGAGGTTCTTAAGAAAAGCCACCTCAGTGTGAAGACGTAGGTCTCTAATAGAGAGGGAATAGAGGCGTCTCCCTCAAAATGTGGCCAAGGTCCACCAGTTTAAGCATCTCCTGGCAGCACCTTAGAAGTGCAGAATCTCAGGTCCCTTTCCTTACTTGCAGACATAAAGATCTGCATTTTAATAGAATGCCCAGGTGATCCATCTATACATGGAAGATCAGAGAAGCCCTGGGATAGAATACAGTATTTCAGAGCTCTCAATTGGGATCCCAACCCTGCCTCTCTACTTTACTCACTGTGAGACTTAAAACACTTCATGAACACTCCCTGACCCTCACTTCCATCGTTCTTAAAATGACAATCATAATGGCACCCAAGTCATAAGCAAAGAAACTACAACAACAAAGATAAGGATGGCTAACATTTACTGTGAATATGTCAACCAATGTTCTAAATACTTTATAAATATTATTTAGTCCTTCCCATAAATCTGGAAGTTCTGTGACATTATGATTCCCATTATGTAAATGAGGAAAGGGAGGCTCTTACAGATTCAGTGGCTTAGCAGAACAACTTAGTTACAGATGAATTAGGGGTTGCCTATTTACTTTACACAAGGACTCTTCATTTGAACAAATCACTTGGTATAATACTTCTTTAATTAGCAAAATGAAGTCATTGAAAACATGATTGGGCTGGGCACAGTATCTGATGTCTGTAACCCCAGCATTTTGGGAGGCCTAGGCAGGAGGATTACTTGAAGCCAGGGAGTTTGACACCAGCCTGGACAACATAGTAAGATCCCATCTATCTATCTATCTATCTATCTATCTATCTACTATTTGTTTGTTAGATGAATATTGTGGTATGTTATTATAGTTCTAGCTACTTGGGAGACAGAGGCAGGAGGATCACATGAGCCTGGGAGTTAAAAGCTGCAGTGAACTATGATACTAACACCATATGACAGCCTAGATGGCATGGGGAGACCCTGTTCCACATCTGAAAAAGAAAAGAAAAAAAAAGAAAAAGAAAATATGATTGAATTTGTATGTGATATTTTAGGAAAGAGTACCATCTAGCATGAGAGCATGAGGTTTATAGGACATACACACATATCAGCACACAGAAACTTCCCTTCCCCTCACACATACAAATGCAATTACCTAAAGAAAGCAATGTGTGCCTAGGCCTAATTTGGGTGGTTGTTATAAGACAGGATCAGAAAACTTTTTATATAAAGAGCCAGATAGTAAATATGCTCAGTTTTGCAGGCCAGATGGTCTCTGTGGTAACTACTCATCTCTGTAGTTATGGCACAAATGCAGCCATAAATACTATGTAAGCAAATGGGCATGGCTATGGTCCAATAAAACTTTATTTATAAAAATAGAAAACAAAAATGGAAAGGAAAACAGATATCAAAAAAAAAATTACAAAGGATCCTCAATGATTACAACAACAACAAAAAAAAACATTATGCCCAGAAATTTGAAAATGTAGAAGAAATGGACCAATACCTAGAAACACACCACCTTCCTAAACTCAACCAGAAATAATTCAAAACTTTGAATAGACCTATACCAAGCACTGAAATTATATCGACAATACAAAATCTTCCAAGAAAGAAAAGCCCTAGAGCAAATAGTTTCACACCAGAATTCTATCAAACCTTCAAATAGGAACTAGTACCTCTATTGCATAACATATTCCAAAACATACTAGGAATATTCATGCAAAAAAATTACATAAGATCCTACCAAACAGAATACAGCTACACATTAAAAAGTGATACATCATGATCAAGTAGGTTTTATCCCAGGACAGAAGATTGGTTTAGCATACATAAATCAATAAATGTAATTCACCACATAAATACAATGAAAAACAAAGACCATATGATTGTCTCAAGCGATACAGAAAAGGCAATTTTTTAAAAAAATGCCACATCCTTTTCTGACAAGACACTTAAGAAAACAGGCTTAGGTGGGATATTTCTTAAACTGATACAGGCCATCTACAACACACCCACAGCCAATATCAAATTGAATGGAGTAAAACTTAAAGCATTTCCACTTAGTACTAGAACCAGATAAAGATGCCCACCATCACCACTACTATTCCATGTAATTCTGGAAGTCCTAGCCAATGCAATAAGGCAAGAGAAGAAGATCAAGAGTCCTCAAATGGGGACAGAGGAGGTCAAACTCTCCCTCTTTGTGGATGACATGATCTTATACCTGGAAAACTGGATTCAATTACAACATTCTTAGTGGTGATCTAGAAATACAGTAATGTCTTGGGTTACAAAATCAATGTCTACAAATCAGTAGCCTTCATATGTATGCCAAAAAGCAGTCAGACTGAGAATGAAATTAAAGACACAATACCCTTCACAGTATCTCCAAAGAAAATGAAATACATGGGAATATATCTAACACAGGATGTGAAAGATCTCTACAAAGAAAACTATGAAACCCTGAGAAAAGACATAGCAGAAAACATTGACAAATGGAAGAACATATACTCATGGCTGGGAAGAATCAACATTGTTAAAAAGTCCATACTACTCAAAGCAATCTACAGATTTCATGCAAGACCCATCAAAGCACCAATGTCAAACTTTAAAAATTTTGAAAAAATAGTACTATATTTCTTATGGAGAAAAGAAAAGAAAAAAAATCATGAAAAGCCAATTCAATTTTAAGAAATAAAAACAAAGCTAGAAGCATCACATTACCAGACTTCAGGTTATACTATGCGTCTATAGTGATCAAAACAGCATGCTATTGGCACAAAAATAGACATATAAATGTATGGAATAGAATAGAGAGCATAGAGATGAACCCAGCCACATATCCACATGTGACTTTTGATTAACCAAACAAAAGCACCCACTGGGGAAAAGAATCCCTATTTAATAAATGGCACTGGGAGAACCAGTTAGCCATGTTTAGAAGTCTAAAACTGGACCTGTACCTCTCACCATTGACAAAAATTGACTCTTGCTAGATAAAAGATTTAAATTTAAGATATAGAACAATAAAAATTATATAATAAAGTGTAGGGGAAACTCTTGACAAAATTGGCCTAGGAAAATACTTTATGAAAAGGACCCCCTTCAGCTATTGCAGCAACACCAGAAATCAATGGGATATGATCAAGCTAAAAAGCTCTATACAGCTAAGGGTACCACAGCTAAAGCAAACAGACAGCCTTCAGAATGGGAGAATATATTTACACACTATAAATCTGACAAATTAATCTACAAGAAAAGAGCAAACAACTCCATTTGTAAGTGGGCAAGAGACTTGAACAGAAACTTCTCTGAAGATAACAAGTGAATGGCCAACACACATGAAAGCGTGCTCATTGTTTCTAATCAAAATACTCTGAGATAGAAACTAAGTGCAGTGACATTAGCCCACTTCACAAAATCTCAAAGCTACACATACTGACATGGATGTGGAGAGGAGAGAACAATTTGCACCGCTGGTGGGATTGCAAACTAATACAACCTTTATGAAAAGAAGTATGGAGAATACTCAAAGAACTAAGCGTCAAACCTTCCATTTGATCCTGCCATCCTATTATTAGATATCTATCCAAAAGAAAAAAAATCATTTTACTACAAGGCATTTGCAGTCAAATGTTTATTGCTGGTCAATTCACAACTCCCAAGATGTGGAAGCAACCCTAGAGCCCATCAACCCATGAATGGATTAACAAACTGTGGTATATGTATGCCATGGAATATTACTCATCCATAAGAAAAGATGGTGAAACAAATGTTTTGTGTTTACCTGGATAGAGTTGAAACACCTTCTTCTTAGTAAAGTACTAAACAAATGGGAAGACAAATATCCAATGTACTCAATACTAATAGGAAACCAGCACATAAACAATGACAAGTCAACGCGAAAGATAAAGACAAGTATAGTCCAGCGAGGGAGAGAGGAAAGAGAGGAGAGGAGGAAGAATAATTGGTGAGATCTCACCTAATGCGCACAACATGAGGGTGTTCAGGACGCCCCCTGGGTGAAGGGCTCAACTACAACTTGAACTTTACCTTAGAAAGGAAAACAATGTAACCTAAATGTCTGTACCATCACATCAATCTGAAATTTGAGAAGCGTAAATTAAAAATATATATACATATCAAGATGGAAACCCATCTAAGACATACCGAGCAGTGAAAAAAAGTGAGTGCATAATTTTTTGTATTAGGGTCTGTCTTTTTAATAATGTAAACAAATTCCCTCACTCCCTCTCTCTCTATATAACAAATATAACATATATTACATATATATGCAGAGAACAACATCTATAGGAAATAGACACTAAATGTTTCACAGAGATAGCTATCTCCAGTGATGTCAGATTATGGAGGACAGGCACTATCTATATGGTATGTTACTACAGTTCAGATTCTGACTTTTTTTAAAGAACGAGCACATCTGTATAATCTTAAAAATAATATAGCTATTTAAAATAGCATGTATGTGTTTTGAAAGCTGTGAAGACTTTTACAAGTGCTACAATCATTGTTAATACATACTTTGAAGAAAATGAGTGCTCTGGGGTGGTGCCTGTGGCTCAAAGGAGTAGGGTGCCGGTCCCATATACTGGAGGTGGCGGGTTCAAACCCAGCCCTGGCCAAAAACTGCGGAAAAAAAAAAAAGAAAATTAGTGTTCTGTAGACATAAACAATTTCACGTTCACTTGATGCTAAGCTTTGGAGGAGAGGGACTGCATGTTCCTTCCTTGTACCTTTAACACACATACATACAAACACACATATGCACACAGCTACAGACACATGTGAACATACACACACAGTACTGAATAGGCGGCTCCCAAATGTATACATATTTTGGACTGACTTACTGGTACGTAACAGATCTGTAGATTAGTTGAACAGTGGAGTTTGCTTTTGGAAACAGAAAAAAGGTCATAGCTTCAGACATAGAGGCCAGATAATAAGCCCCACACTACTAGGGGTTTATTAGAAATGTCAGATTGTATTACAAAGGTGCTTGTTGTTAGCCAAGTTATGTTTGTGTCATACCTTATTTAAAAATAAGTTTTCAGTAAGTTAGTGTCTATATATAAAAATTTACACAAAATCATATGATTTATATATTTAATCATATTCATATATGAATTTATATATGATTTATATAAGATATAAATGTATATCTTATAAATATATAAAGATACATGATTTATATAAGATATTTATATAAATTTATATGTATTTATATATGATATAGATTGTTTGGGATAGAATTATAGAAGAGAGAGAAATGCGTTTATTTCTAGACCAAAGTTGGTTTGTGCTTGTTCACTTTCAACAATCCTGGAATGACAGACTCTTACCTCTCAGTGACCCATTTGAAAACTGATGTGCAATTTGAAGTCCTCTAGCCTTAGGGAGAACTTTTCATTTTCACGTTCTGTACTTTCTCCCCCAGGTGAGAGGATTAGGAGATACCCTGGATGATATTCCCAGAACAAGATACATGAAGTTTAGTAGAAGGAACACTGGGCTGGGAGTCAAGAGACCTGTATTTTAGTTTTGTGCATCCTTGGGAATGTGTGATATGAGAAAAACTGCCTAGCTCTCCTTTGCCTCAGTTTTCCCACTGTAAAATAGGGATAATAGCCCTTCCCTCATAGGGCTGTTATACAGATTGAACGCACTTCCTAGCATGCTGTGAGTTCTCACTGTTAGCCATTATTCACACGTTTGCTTTTTTGATAGACCTTTTCAGCTCACAAAGCCCTTTGGTGACCATTTCCTCATAATATCAACTCTGCAGGAAGTACTTAGACTCATACTATACATAGACCATCACAGTGTATTACCAGCAAAGTAAAGACACCTGGAAACTAAATGATGAAGCCTAGCTTCCACAATGGCCCAAGTGATAAAACTAGGCAACAGACCTCCACGAAACAAGATGAACATGACTCCATCATAATTATCAATTTTCTCAATAAATGTGAATGTTTTGAATTCCCTACTGAAGAGGCACAGGCTGGCTGCCTAGATTAAAGGGCACAAGATAAATATATGTAGAAATATATCTAACCTATAAGGACCAAACAAGACTCAGAGTGAAGGGTGGAAAATAATATTTCAGGCAAATGGAAATCATAAGAAAGGAGGTATCACAATTGTCTTTGTGGATACATTTGGCTTTAAAGTAACAAAAGTAAAGAAAGACAAAGATATACATTATACTGATCAAGGGAACAATATAACAAAAAGACATTTCAATTCTAAATATCTACACACCCAAATTTAATGCTCCCAGATACATAAAATAAACTCTAACCCATCTTATACCTATTAAAAAAATTCATATATCTTCCCTGAGTCCCTACCCTTTACTACTACTAGAGGAGGTCTAGTCCTGGTCCTAAAGGAGACCACAGTTCAGTTGATGAGACAGAATTCTGTAGTGCTGTATACCCACCTAACCCCCACACAGTGAGATAGTAATATTAGAAGATGTGCTCAAGATTGCATGGGAAATCTGGAATAGAAGAGTTGGGATAGCCCATCTCAGAGACCTTGCTGAGATAGGCTAGTCTTTGATGCTATAAAATGAAAATGCTTAAAATTTTAAAAATCTTTTCAGGAACATCTCTAGAGGGAAGAAAAAAGATAAAATGACAACTTTGCTTCTCAAAAATATTTCTTCCTGCTCTGTATGTATTTGGTCTACACTATGCTTACATCACTTTAGTCCCCAAAAGAAAGAAAATTGCACTGGTGGGTGTATAACACACAGCCGACATATACTAGACAGTCTCAGGGCAAAGGATGAATGTGTTCCAAGACATAGATACCCTGGGGGTTTCTAAAAATAGGCAGATCCTGCATTGCGGTGAAAATAAAGGGCAGTGTGAGTCAAGAGACCTCAGTGTCAGGTGTGGCTTTGCCAAGTGTCTATACGTGAGTCTCTTCTCCTCCTCTGGGCCTCAGTGACTCAATCTGTCAAATGAAGCCCTTCAAGTGGTAAGTTTCTAAGGGCTTTTGCAACACTAATGTTATAGGATACCATAATAGCCAAGAATATTTCAAATATTTCTATTTAATAATGGGGATTTTTGCCAAAAAATATTGCTGAATTGCATCTTGGGGATCTTTTGGGGAATATAGAGGCATTAGAACAGAAACTATTAAGGCAGTGAGGCACTTTCCCATATTCTCTTTGCAGGGCTCCTCACCCTTTAGCTTCCTCTTAGTACTTCAGACAAAATTAAAGGATGTTAGTCCAAAGGGGATCACACACAATAACCCAGTTCATCTTTGTAATTGGCTATGTAAAAACACCTCCAGATTAAAATTCAAACTATGTTTTGCATATGGCCCAATTAAGTACACATTGATGTAAATGTAAACATACAGGCATCACTTTGTTCTCTTTTCTTCCCCTTACTCCTTCACTTCCATCGCACCCACATTCATCACTCCATACTCATCCACATTTAAGACGTGATCTGAGTTTCTAGTTAAATGCCACTGACATTCTGAAACAACATATGCTATGATTAATAAAACAATAATGAGTCAAATTCTTTGCCTCTTAGCTCAAAGGGATGGATTATCAGACATCGTTCCCGCTCTTTCCATGCTAGCCTCCCTTTGTGGCTGCTCCCTGAGAAATAACTCAGCTTCCCTCTTTGCTCTACATTTTCCTGAAGAAGCATCTCTTATAAGTAGAAAATCTGGTGCCAGGTCCCACCAACACAGTGCGTGGTTCTTTGGTCATCTTTTCTCTCCATCCTAGGTCTAGGGCACAGCTGGGTAGGCAGGGAAGTAGCTGTGTGAAGAGAGACTATCTATGCATGTGATTTACTTCCCCTTCCTTCTCAGCCTCTGGGGTTTCCCCAGCATGATCTTTATAGCTGCTTCCAATAATGATACAGACTTCTGTCATCTTCTTCAGACCAGAAGAGAGAGTCTTAGAACTCCCTACAACAAGCACCTTTCCTTTTTCCACTTTCTCCTGTTTATCTTTGTTTTCCTTTGGATCTTGTTTCCTTTTAATTTCCTGTGATTTGCACAATTTGATTTTTCAAGATAGTCTTATTTCCAGTTGTGCCTGGTATGTCCAATTATTGTTACCATCAGCATTGCTATTGTAGTCCACATTTATTGAGCACTTATTCTGCATCAAGCATCATGTTAAGCCTTCACTTCTGTTATCCTGCATATTAATCACTAGACCCCTATGAGAAAAGATACTATTACATGTAGTATCCACATTCCATAGATGAAGTGGCTGAGACAGAATTTTAAAAGTTTGCATAACTTGCCCAAGGTCAAGTAGGTAATACATGACAAGCAGGGTTAAGAACCACATCTGTCTAGACAGCAAAGCCCATGCATTTAACCACCACACTATATGGCCTCAATTACTGTCAGACCACATGGCCTAGAAAGTATGAGCCCCAATATCCTGGTTTAGATTTATCAGTGGGCTGCACGAGCATTCTTAGTCATACCAGAGAAATTTTCTGAATGAAATCCAAAATGCCTAGGAGTAATCTTAATTAGAGCCATGTGAGACGTACAAAAAGAGAACTATAAAATTTTACTGAGAAATATATAAAAAGAGAATTGAATAAGTAAAGGGAAATACCATGTTCCCGAGTTAGAAGACTGAATGTGGTAAACAGAAATCAATTCTCTTTTAAATTATTTACAATTTTATTTGAACCTCAATCAAAATACGAACAGTACTATGGTAACTTGAAAAAATAATCCTTAGATTTAGTTGGAAGAAAATAGAAGAAAATGGCATAGAAACTGAAAAAGAAAAGTAAGGGAGAATTTTCCCTGTCAGATATTAAAATTTTTATTTCTAACTCAATGAATTTGAAATAGAGGTTATAGACCCATAATTATTAAGTCATTAGGGCACTGGAACAAATATAGACATACAAATGAGTAAAATCATATGTCACCCATTCTGATTCTATTATGAATATGATGAAACTCATATATGAGGATGGAGGTATCTCAAATCAAGAGAGAAGAAAAGGGTTATTAATAAATAATATTGGGACAAATAGTTAACTAGGAAAAATAAATGAAATCCTTAACATATACCATGAAGTAAATTCCAAATGTATTATTGAGTTATGTATTTTAAAAATTTAAACAATAATAATACTAGAAAAAAACAGAAGTAAATATTTATCAAATTTCTAATGGAAATAAGAATTTGTAAACTTAGAAATAATGAAATAAATAACTCATAATATTAACAAATTTGACTTTTTACAGATGAAAAATTTATACAAAACAAGATTATTCAACCATTCCGTAATCAAACTTTAAAAGCAATATTCAAAATGATAAAACTATTCATAATAAATAAAACAAAAGATTACTATCTATAAATCACACATATATAACTGTAAGGAAATATTAATACTCAAATAACTGAGTGAATACCTTTAACACACAGTTGTTGGATACACATCGTATTTTAAGAAATAAGCTAGGCAATAGGGAAGGTAAAATTTATAAGAAATGGTCTATCTCTTGAAGGGCTTAAAATCTACTATGAAACAAACATAAAAAAAACCCAGCACAATCAAGTGTTATACTTGCTATGACAGAAGTCTGAATGAAGTATAATTGGAACATAAGGAAAGTAGTGATCGATCTTACCAAGACTAAGAAACTCAATTTTCATGGAAGAAGTGATCTTTGACCTAGTATTGAAAGCTAAGCAGATGTTCCCCAGCTGGATGTAAGGGTAATCCAGAAAAAAAGAGCAACATAAGCAGACACAAACTTGTGTGTCAGAGAGAGAGACAGAGAGAGAGAGAGAGGGAGGGAGGGAGACGCTGATGGGGGTGAGATTTTAGCTGGCTTCACTGAAGCTGTAGTTAGTCACGTGCCATAACATGGCAGATTTTACCTTTACCTTCTAGGCAATAAGATCAGGAGTTATAAACAAGTAATATTGTGAACAAATGTTGATTTTAGAAAAAAAAATACTGTATGTTCGGGAGAAAAGATCAATTCTCCTTAAAAAAGATAGCAATTTAGGCTAGAAATGGTAACACCTTGAGTTAAGATACTAGCAATGGGGTAAGAGGGGTATAATTCAAAAAATGTTTAGGAAAATGCATAAAAAATGAAACCCAAGTGACTCATATGGAAAACTTGCAAAACTGTATCAAGTAATCAAAGAAATACAAATTAAAATTTTAAAAGATAGCAGCTTTTTTTTTTTCCTTTTAAGACAGTCTTACTTTGTCACCCTGGGTAGAGTGCTGTGGCATCCTAGTCACAGCAACCTCAAACTCCTGGACTTAAGTGACTGTCTTGCCTCAGCCTCCCAAGTAGCTGGGCCTACAGGTGCCCGCCACAACACCTGGCTGTTTTTAGCGACCAGGTATTGCTCTGGCTCAGGCTGGTCACGAACCTGTGAGTTCAGGCAATCCACCTGCTTTGGCCTCCCAGAGTATTAAAAGATAGTGCTTTTCAAATTATCACATAAATCAAAAAATTTTTAATTTGACAACATGCAATACAGACAATGTTGAAGTACAGCATATTTTTACATATTGTTTTAATGACCACCTACGTTTCAAACAAATATGAAAATGTTTCTGTCAACGCTGGCATATCCACTCAATGGAATGTTCTATAACTAAGACAAAGATACTCCTGAAAAATTTACAATGTTATAGGTAAATGCTTCTGATACCTGCACCTGCATTCACACATGAAGTTAGCACTTACTAATCAGTTAGCATGCATTAAGCAAAGAGGGTAGAAGCTGGTCATACAAAAATGGTTCACATCCTCATGAAATTTAGTCTCCAGGGTAGGATACAGATGATGAAGAACAAAATAAATAACTTCTTTAAGCTAAATAAGAAAAGGTGGCGAAGAGTGCTATGAAGGAAGAGACCAAAGTGCCATGTCCGAGATAAATAAAATGTAGACTGGGGTAAACTCATTCAATCACCTCGGGGAAGATATTTCTGAGGTGATGTTTTAAGAGATTTACTAATGAAATGGAATTAGCCATGTGAAGACCAGGAGAAACGTCAGTTAAGGCAAAAGACAAAGGAAGGGTGAAGGCACATATAAAGAAAAATACAGAGTGTGTTTAACAGGAAAAGATCATTTGAACTAGAAAGTAGTCAGAGTGATAGGAATGGTAAGAAGGTGGCCGAGGGGAGGCAGGCTAAGGCTGGACCTTGGAAGGTCTTGTAGACCGTGGCAGAGAGTATCAGTTTTATTCTAAGTGCAGTAGGAAGCTATTTCCTTCCTTCTTTCTTTCAATAGAAAATACATATACGTGGTTGAAAACCTCAATGTAAAAAAGGTTTGCCATGCCAAGTCGTATTCTCACCCCTATGCCTACCTGCTACTACATACTTCCCTTACCTACCCACGATTAACCATTTCTTGTGACTGCTTTCAGAGTTTTGATGCAGATACAAAATATATATTTCCTATGCCAAATGTTATGTAGCATAGGCATACTATTCCATACATTTTTTTTCACTAATAATATATCTTGGAAATCTTCCCATTTTGTGCATAGCTGACTTCCTTATTCATTTGTGTAGTTGTGCAGTATGCCATCATATGGTTGTACCGTAATTTATTTAACTAGCCAATCCTTAGCACTATAAGGATTTTTACCACATAAAATGATCTTTTAAAAGATGATCATGGATGTTGCATAGATAGTGAGTTGAAAGGGGCAAGAGTTAGAGACTGTTGTGATAATCAGGTAAAAGAGGGCATTGGCTTAACCCATCAGATAGCAATGGAGACAGAAAACAGTGGGTAAATGCAAGACCTAATGTTTTGTAGAAAAGACAGGATTTGGTGATGGGTTGGATGTGGGAAGCAGTAAGGGGTATCAGAAGATGACTCTTTTGTTTGGAGCTTGAGCCACTGATGAAACAGGGTATCATTTGCTGAAACAGGCAAGATTGGAAGAGGCAGGTGTGGGAAGGGGAAGTCAAGATCTCTGTTTAGACTTGTTGAATTTGAGATGCCTGTGACACACCGAAGTGGAGATGTCAAGCAGGCAACTGTGCTTTTATGAACCTGAATCTTACAAAAGAGGTTTGTACTAGAGATAGAAATGTGGGCACAAACTGCATCTAAATAGTATTTAAAGTCATGGCATGGGGGAAAAACACCTACCTTCAACATGAATACAAAGCCAGAAAAAAGAGGGACAGGCCTTAGCTCTGAAGAATTTCAACATTCATCAGCCAGATAAGGGAAGCCATGTTGACAAAGGACATTGAGTACAAGGAGAAGTAAATCAGAGGAAGAGTAGGAGAGTGTGGTGACAGAGAAGCCAAGGGAAGCAAGTGTTTCAAGGAGGAAGTGGTTGACTGTGTGGGTTGATTCTCATAGGTTAAAACAAATGAGAGTGAAGAATGGGGAGTAAAAAAAATCCAAGTACAAAATTGTAAACAGTCTTAATTTAATACAGAGAGTGCCAAAAATAAGTATACATATTTTCAGCATGGAAAAAGCTGTATTGAAACTGTAATACTCAAGTCACATTTGACTTCTGCAATTACAAGAGCTGCTCAGACATAACTTATAATCATCTTTTTGTTATTAGCATTGTACTGAGCATTACAATTTTAATACAGTCTTTTCCTTTCTTCAAATATGTATACATTTTTGGCACCTTCCATGTATGTGTGTGTAATATTATACATACATATTATACACACACACACAAGTGTGCATGTGTTCGTAGCTTCTGTAGACACACACATGTATAAACATACATTTATATTCCTACCTGCACATAAATACATACATACACATGAATATCTATAACTACGCATACAACATCTCTGAAAGAAAACATGCTAAGACATCATCAATAATCAGAGCTCAGAGTATGTGATTTCTCCCTTTGTCTCGTTTTTCATAGTTTTCCAGTTTTCTATAATGAATATTTATTATTTTATAGTAGAAAGGCTGCACTAAAAACGAAATATTTTTTACATGACTGTGATGTAGCCCTGACCTGGAAATAGAAACGTAATATGAATAAGGACCTGATCGAAGACTATGAAAATTGCTTCTGTTTGGGAAATACAACACATGCCTTCTGGGGGATTTTTCAACAGGTGGATGCAGGGGAGGAAAGCTGCTCTATGGACTAGGGAATCTGATTCTTCTGCAAATCACACATCTTAAGTATTTTACTTATTTTTCTACACTAATTTAATCAAGATTCAACTGAAATTGAAGCAGCCTATAAATTCTCTTCAATGCAAGCAAGGTATGCTGACAGAGTTCAAGTTGATCTGCTACCTATTAGGGGCTGCATCTAAAATTTGCATCACACTGACCCCTTTGTCCACTGCGGCCCTCAGAAACTCAGTGAAACATCCCAAGGAAGTCATCCTGAAGGCAAAAGCCCTGACCTACTCACACATTTCAGTCTTGCTGGTTGCAGATACCATACCAGTCATTTCTTTGACCAATCCAAGAAAATATTCCCTCAAGACATATGGAACATGAATTGCTAGTCATCTCTACAGATGGCTGTTTGGTTAGCACCCTGTCAAGGTGGAGCATCTCTATTCAACTCCTGCTTTGATTTCTTAAGAGCAGCAGTTGCCATACTTGACCAGTGCTTTGTCTATTTTGGCAAGACAAAAGATCCTACAGACCCCCAACCAAAGTTCAGCTATTGCCAATAGCTCAAACGCAAGATTCAATAAGTGGGGGTGGCAGCCTCACGCCTGCCACGCTCCTCCTGCCTTACCCTTCCACAGGTAATTTCCCATGAAGCACCCCACTCTTTCACAGACTAGTGCATGTAGTAGGCTGAATGCCCTTTCCTCAAAGATGTCCATAACCTAATCGATGGAACCTGTAAATATGTTACCTTGCTTGGCAAAAGAAGGCACTTTGTTTGTTCATCATGGATTTTTGGCCTTAATTTTGATTTTTTTTAATATTTCATTAAAATTTTTACTTTACTGAGTTTTCAGAGCCTTTTGTAAATTTTGCATTCTAGGCAAGTATCTCACTTCCCTTATCATACTCTCAACCTTGCATAGACTAATAGCATTAATCACTCTTCTTTTAATTAGCCTTTTTATATATATATAGGAACAGGGGCGTGCTCTGTTACCCAGGTGAGAGTGCTGTGGGATGATCATAACTCACTGCAACCTCCAACACCTGGGCTCAAGCACTCCTCCTGCCTCAGCTTCCCAAGTAGCTAACACTACAGGGGCATGCCACCATACCTGGTTATGGTTTTTATTTTTTGTAGAGATGGGCCTCACTATGTTGCCCAGGTTTGTCTAGAACTCCTAGCCTCAAGAAATCCTCCTGCCTCAGCCTCCAAAGTGCTGGGATTACATGTGTGCCTAATTCTTTATTTCTAAATCTTTCTACTGCCCAGATTGTCATCCCCTTAAGAGTCACCATAAAAGGTTCTGGCATCGAGGAAATGCTCAGTAAATTTTACATGAATGCATGAGAACCACTGAGAGGTATTATTTGCGTTGTCATGTGAATTAACATATATAAATGAGGTATTTTAATGAAAAGTTAAGGGCATATATACATGTACAAATGCATATACAAAGGGTGCCAAAAATGCATACACGTTTTAAGAAAGGAAACATCTGTATTAAAATTGTAATACTCAATATATACCAATAAGAAAAGATGAATACAAGTCATGTTGGGCACCTCTTGCAATTGCAGACATCAAATGTGATTTGATATTAACAAATTTAATACAGTTTTCCCCTTTTTAAAAGTGTGTATACTTTTTCGGCACCTTCTTTGTGTGTGTGTGTTATACATATATGTATGTATATACATTTCAATAACTACCAATAAAACCATGCAGGAGCCCATAGACCAGCTGGCACTGGCCATGGAACAGCAGTGGTCTACAGGGCTTCCTCAGAACATGGTGATCCTAGAGAAAATGCCCAGGGTTATAGGCCTCAAATCCCTGGCTCACATCCCAGCCAATCTGAGGGAAAGAGAATCTTCCAGCACCATCCCCTTCTCTAATTGTGGCATACAGATCAACCTTCCTTGGGTGAGATGCAACTACCCTGACTTTTGGGGTCATTCCCTGGGCCACATTAGTGGGGAAGGGATGTGGCAAGCCAGTATAAGGCCTAGACCCCGACTGAAAGGCAATTGTGCATCTTGAGGACAAAGTTAGAGTCAGACTTTGATGTTCTAGGCAGGCTAATACAAGCAGAGGCTAGGAGCCCAGCACATGTCCAAGCCAGCGGGAGAATATAGGATGCACTTATATTTTGAATAAACTTGCACAGGGTAGAAGTCAAGCTGAGCCTAAGTTTCCCAGACTAAAATTTTTCCATGCTAGATATGGTAGACTGAATTATAACTCCCCAACTATCCATGTCCTAGTCCCTGTAACCCAGGGGTGTCCAACCCGCAGTCCACAGCCCACATGCTGATTTTGTGAGGACATTTTTTGCTCATCTGTGGTATCAGATATCAGAAAAATTATGCACAGACCTTTTAATGCTAATCAGCTTTCATTAGTCTTTGTGTATTTAATGTGTGGTCCAAGACAACTCTTATTTTTCCAAAAGGTAGCAAAGAAAAAAAAATGTTGAATACCGTAACTAACCTGTCACTGTTACCTTATATGGTAAAAAAGACTTTGCACTGTGATTTACGTTTAGTGTTTTGAGATGAGGAGATAACACTGGATTATCCAGATGGGCCTTAAATGCAATCACATCCAACCACAAAAGAGAGGTGAGGGTGAGATTTGACACACAGAGGAAAGGAGAAGTCAGTGTGTTCACAGAGACACCGATTTTAGTGCTATAGCTATATGTCAAATAATGACAACAGCTTAGCAGTAACCAAAGTCTAGAAGAGGCAAAGAATGCATCATGGGCCTGCTAATACACTGATTTCAGCCCAGTGATACTGACTGTGGACTTGAGGCCTCCAAAGCTGTAAAAGAATGAATTCATTTAGGCCCACCAGTTTATGGTACTTTGTTACAGCAGTCCAAGTAAACCAACACACCAGCTTACCAGTTCTGGCATAGGACTGTGGTGTGTGGTATACTCTATAAATTTTAATCAGAGGACTTGAGTTCAAATCCTTATTCCTTGTGTTGGGCCAACCATTTCACCTCCTCAAGCTTTGGTTTCTTAATCTGTCAGTTAGAAATAATTACGTCTAATTTACAGAGGTCTTTGAAGTCTTAATAACAGTAGTAGCTAACGTTGCTGGGGCTTCCTCTGTGCTAAGGACAGCACCACTTGGCATGCATCCCTCCTTTACTCCACACAACCCCCCTCACAAGGAATTATTGTGACCTGCTTTGGACAAGTGAAGACATGGGGGATCCACTAGGCACTGCATTTTTCCAGGGGCATGTAGCATTAAATGAAAGGATAAGAGGTCAAAGTGCTTTATAAGCTCTAGAGCACTGTGAAAAATAGAATTGTTGGAGTGGACATTTGGAGAGTTCATTTTGTTCCTAAATTCGGACATAGAAACACAGAAAGGCTCACCTTTAAGAACTGGCCTCTTTAAAACAAATTGATGTAAAGTAAAATGCTGACTCTCATCCTCACCTTCTGAACTCCCTGGGCAATCCCACATGAGAAAGCAGAGAAAATCAACACACTTGCGCAGATGCAAACTTGAGCTACTGCAATTAGGGTGCAAGTTTTATTTTGTACCTCTAGGCCATACACACTGTTGTTGAACACATTCCCCAATTCAAAGAGGATTTTAATTTCCTTATATAGGCTTTAGGTCTTTATGCTATTGTCTAATATGTAATTTTCTAGGCTTGTGTAAAATTCCTGCCTTGGTTTGTTCATTCACAGGAATCCCATATATCCAGGAGCCAGTAACACCTGTACTACACGGTATTTATACACACGCAATTTTTATTTCATTTCCCTTTTCTCTTCTTATACTACCTACGATATACTCTAAGACAATAGATGTGCAGCTTGCTGAATTCACACATGCCTTTAATTAAATTATAAGATGATCTCAGGGTAGTTGAAAGGCCAGAGTTGAATCCTAAGTCTGAACTTGGAAATTATAAATCTTTGTCACTTTGACATCATCTTTTAATAACTGAACGACGGGCTGTGACTGAATAGGGAAATAGGCTCATTAACGCAGCTTTGGAAGAAACTTCCATTTTCTACATCACAAAACATGACTTTTACCATCTTTCAGCACTAACATTAAAGTCTTTTAGAGTGTACCACGATGCCAAGTCACAGAGTATGTGAAAATTCAGAAATTCTTCTAATTGGTTGTAAAATGCAATTGCCATCTTATCCTATCTCAGCGTGGAATTGTAAAAGGCATCTCACTGACTGGGACTGGGAGCTGGGCACTGTGTTTCCCTCTGCTTTTGTGTTATAAGTAAATGGTAATTAAGAAAAGAAAGAAGAGGCGGAAAGTTGAACCAAATACTCCCCCAAAGCAAATCACGTTCTTTCTGCTCAGAGTGACTCCTGCGGAAAGCATTTGCCACATTATTGTTTTCTGTATGACATTGGAGAAAAAAGAGTCAAATGAAATTAGTATAAATCTTTAGTGATACAAAGAATTGGCCAGACTTGTTTAAAATGTCAATCCAACAAGGCAGTCATTCCTAGGGACAAACTTTCCATTTATATGACACTTAAGATCTTTTGAGTATTAAAGCACTTTAATACCTCTTTCTTATTTGAATCGATAAATCAGAGAATTTTCTTTCCCCTTTTATCAATTTTTTTTTTTTTTGAGACAGAGCCTCAAGCTGTCCTCCTGGGTAGAGTGCCGTGACATCACAGCTCACAGCAACTTCCAACTCCTGGGCTCAAGCCAGTCTCCTGCCTCAGCCTCCCAAGTAGCTGGGACCACAGGCGCCCACCACAACACCCGGCTATTTTTTGGTTGCAGCTGTCATTGTTGTTTGGCGGGCCCAGGCTGGATGCCAACCCACCACCTTAGGTGTATGTGGCTGGTGTCTTAGCCACTTAAGCCACAGGTGCCGAGCCCCTTGTATCAAATTTTAAGAAAACATTTTAATGAGATCTAACCCTATACTTACATGGCTCATGTCGCTCACCCACCCCGAATCCTGGCACTTTCAGATCCTGTCCTTTTTTTGTTAACACTTTTGCATTTAGTAATGACTGAATAAGTATTTATTGTGGGAAAGTCAATGGGACTTGAAAAAATCAGGCAATGAGATTCTCTGGTCCAAGAATGTGTATTAGGCCATCACCAGGGATGAGCAGTCAAACGTTTTGACTCTAAGGTGATCCAGCATATAAACAAGGACACACTTGAACTCTGCAGTCCCAAGGAACATGGGCAAATTCACCGGAGGAGAAAAATCCTAGAGTGGGAAAGTTAGTCACAGAAGATAAGAGGGCCAGATGCACCACCCCTGGGACCCTGGTGCACATTTCTTCCGATAGCTAGGAGTTAATACAATGTGCTTTCCAGGCTTCTATTGTCCCTGCATGTGGGACGAGGTGATCAGATAGCCATCTACTATGGCTTATATATGATTTGAATCTGTCCCCACCAAAGATCATGTTCATATTTGATCCTCAGTGTGGCGGTGTAGGGAGGTAGGGCCTAGAGAGAAGTATTTGGGTCATGGGCGACCGTCCCTCCCTCACAAATGACGTGGTGCTTTTGTCACTGTACTGAGTGGGATTTCATTCTGGTGGGACTGGACTAGCCCGCTGGGAATGGGTTAGTTCTTTCCGGGTAGCTTCTCTTCTAGTCTATATAAGCCTCTAACTGGGCAAAATGAGAACTCTCCTAAAATGTAAACTGAGACCAGGCACAACAAAAATCAGCAACCCAACTACTACCTCCAACAGGATTTTACTGGTTATTCATGAAACTTATGATAGAAATAAAAGGCACAGAGTATCAGTGTCTCCACAGAGATCGATTTAACATTTGGAAATCTATGTTTTGCTAAAAAAAGACTATAAATTACTAAAATACCTAGATAATCACCAATTAAATCCTATAACTACAATGCTTATCATACATAGATGCTGAAATTTTAATTTTAATTGCAGAGGCCTGCGAAGGTTACAGTTAAATAGGGCACAGTTCTTTCTATCATAAAGGGAAATGACAAAGAAGTGGGAAGCAAGCTTGGTGTAATAGAAAGTACACGGGTTTGAAAGCAGATTTGGATTCCAGCGCCAGGTCTGCCACTAACCATGCATATGGCATTAGTCTAATTCCCATATTCTCTGAGCCTCTGCTTCCTCGCTTGTTTCTAACTGATAAAGCTGTTAAGGATAGTTAATTAAATGCCTTAGGTCTTTTTCCTGCCCAAGTCACTTTTCCATCAACCAGCTCAAAGAAGTAAAGACAAGCATGCACAAGGAGCCAGAGGCCACGCCTGTGGCTCAGTAAGTAGGGCGCTGGTCCCATATGCCGAGGGTGACGGGTTCAAACCCAGCCCCAGCTAAACGGCTACAAAAAAATAGCCGGGTGTTGTGGGAGGGCGCCTGGAGTCCCAGTTACTTAGGAGGCTGAGGCAAGAGAATCACCTAAGCCCAAGAGCTGGAGGTTGCTGTGAGCTGTGATGTTACAGCACTCTACCAAGGGTGACAAAATGAGACTGCCCCTAAAAAAAGGAGCCATATCTGGAGGCTAAAGATAGCATGTTGGAAGCGTATATTGTCCATACCTGTTTAACACAGTAAACACTTTATTATAAAAACTGTTAAGTTAGGAAAATACTGTATTTGGTTTTCTTTTTCTTTTTTTAATTTTTTTTATTATTACATTAATGCAAACATGG